>NW_026614586.1:300000-430983 GCF_030052815.1 Hevea brasiliensis
AAGCTTACATGTTTTATTTACACATTTTTCACTCTATTTTGGCTATTTGTATTAGGTACCCTCAATTTAATTTTTCATTTTATTTTCTAAGTGTAATATTATTTATTTTTAATGGAAATTTAGGTCAAAAGACAATTCGGGATGTCAAATGACCATAATGCCCCTGTTCGGGTTGCATTCCCGATTTTTCGGTAACACCGGGTTTTGTCTGTTTTTCTATTTCTCACTTTTCTTTTTACTAATTATTTAATTTTTATTTGATCTTTCTAATGATATTTATTCTTCAATAAGGGTCTATTTAAGTCCTAAAATGTTTTCCGTGGTTCCCGCAGTCTGTATAGTCAACGGTCTACGCCGTGACTTCCCGGTGCGGTCACCCATCGCTAGGGTTTCCGGCTCGCTTAACTTGATCACATTTCTTTGCTATTATTTTTCATTTGTTTTTCTTGTATTTTCTTTTCTTGTATTTCAATATTTTATGTCTCCTCACTCATTATTGAAGTGTAGTTCTTGGCATCCTAGCTGTCCGGACAACACTAGTCACCGAAGCAGCAGAACGCACTACCGAACTTAGGGGTGTTACAATTCTCCCCCCCTTAAATAAATTTCGTCCACGAAATTTTACCTGGCATTAGTCTCTGAACAGCTGTGGGTGTTGTCTCCTCATCTCCTCTTCATGTTCCCAAGTAGCTTCCTGGCCTGAATGATGGTTCCACAGCACTTTAACCAGTTGTATCTGTTTGTTCCTCAGCTGCTTCACCTCATAAGCCATAATTTTTATGGGTTCTTCCTCATATGAGAGGTCTGGATTTACTTCAATCTCTTCAACTGATAGTACATGAGATGGGTCAGATTTGTACCTCTTTAACATGGACACATGGAAGACACTGTGTATCCTTGCTAACTCTGGAGGTAATGCCAACCGATATGCCAAAGGACCCACTCGTTCCAGAACCTCATATGGTCCGATGAAATGAGGACTCAGTTTTCCCTTTCTGCCAAATCTCATAATCCTCTTCCAAGGAGAAACTTTGAGGAATACCTTATCACCCACTGCATACTCAATGTCTCCACTTTCGATCAACATAGGACTTCGACGGTCTGATGCAAATTTGAGTCTATCTCTAATCAACTGATCTTTCCTCCGTCTCACTGGACAATTTCTCGCCCAATCATCTTCCTTTCACCTACCTCATCCCAACATAGGGAGTTCGCACTTTCTACCATACAAAGCTTCATATGGAGGCATCCCAATGCTTGATTGGTAGTCGTTTTATAAGCAAACTCAATCAAAGGCAAGTGTGTATCCCATCTAACTTCATATTCAATCACACAAGCCCGTAGCATATCCTCCAATATCCGGATAATCCTCTCGCACTCAGCCATCCGTCTCAGGCGGAATGTCAGGTCAAGTTCAATCTAGTTCCTAGGGCTCTCTCAAGACTACTCCGTAATCTAGAAGTGAACCTAGGATCTCGCCGACACAATTGATACCGCACTCCATGCAATTTTACAATCTCATATACGCATAATCTGCCAATCTTTCCGTGCTATAGTCCATTCGAATCGCAAAAAGTGAGCAGACTTGGTCAATCACAACTATAACCCATACCGCATCATGACTACTCGTGTCCTTGGAAGTCTGTAACAAAATCCATAGTTATTCGCTCCCATTTCCACTGCATCGACAAAGGATGTAACAAACCACCGGAACTTGATGTTCGCTTTACTTGCCGACAAGTTAGGCATTTGGAAACGAATTCACTATATCTCTTTCATGCCCATCCACCAAGAATGCTCTTTCAAATTTCTCTCAGACATTTTAGTTCCACCAGGGTGCATAGCAAATGGAGACTCATGTGCTTCCTTCATAATGATTTGTCTCAATTCCACATCACTAGGAATGCACACTCTGCCCTGATGTAGCAATAAACCATCATCTCTCACAGAGAATTCAGGTTTCTTGCCGTGCTGGACTTCTTTCAGTAGCTTCTGATACTTTTCATCACTTTGAGCAGCCATTTTGATCTGATCAATCAACACTGGCTGTACATGCCAAGCAACTACTGTCTGTCCCTCATCATCAATCTCTAAACTGGCATGCTGTGCTTTCAATTCACATACCATGGACATAGGAGAAACTCTGAGATTTGCCATAGTCTTACGACTTAAGGCGTCAGCCACCACATTTGCTTTCCCTGGCTGATAGTCTATTAAGCAATCATAATCTTTGATGAGTTCTAACCATCTCCTCTGCCTCAAATTCAATTCCTTCTGGGTGCCTAAGTACTTCAAGCTCTTGTGATCCGTGTAAATGTAGCATTTCTCTCCATACAGATAGTGTCTCCAGATCTTCAGAGCAAAAACAATAGCTGCTAACCTGTGTCATGTGTTGGGTAATTCCTCTCATGCGGTTTCAAATGGCGTGATGCATAAGCAATGACATTCGATCTTGCATCAAGACACACCTAACCCATTGTGAGAAGCATCGCTATAACCGTGTATTCTTTACCCGAGTAGGTAAAGTGAGGACTGAGCTTCACCAAAAACCTCTTCAACTCATCAAAACTCACGACATTTATCTATCTACAAATTTTACATCTTTCTCAAGGCTTTGGTCTGGAGAAGATAACATAGAAAACCCCTTCACAAACCGACGGTAATATCCAGCTAGACCCAGAAAACTGCGAATTTCTGTGATGTTCCTAGGTGGCTTCCAATTAAGGATAGCTTCTACCTTGCTGGAATCTACCTTGATCCCTTCAGCTGACACAACATGTCCCAAAAAGGAGATTTCTTTCAGCCAAAATTCACATTTCGACAATTTGGCATATAGTTGTTTCTCCTTAAAGTCCGCAGATAATCCGCAGATGTCTGTCATACTCCTCTGCATTCCTTGAATATATCAAAATGTCATCAATAAACACCACCACAAATTGATCAAGATATGGTCTGAAGATAGTGTTCATCAGATCCATAAAAGTAGCTGGAGCATTTGTTAACCCGAATGGCAGTACTAGAAACTCATAGTGGCCATATCGAAGTTCTCAAAGCGCTTTTGGAATACTCGCTCTTGCACCTTCAATCGATAATAACCAGATCGCAAATCAATTTTGGAGAATACAAATGCATTCTTCAATCGATCAAACAGATCATCAATGCGAGGCAATGGATATCTGCTTCTTTATTGTCACCTTATTCAACCGCCGTAGTCAATGCATAAGCGAGAGTACCATCCTTCTTCTTAACAAACAACACCGTGCTCCCCAAGGTGACACACTAGGGCGGATGAAGCCCTTTTCATGTAATTCTTGCAATCGTATCTTCAACTCCTTCAACTCCGCTTAGTGCCATTCTCGTATGGTGTTATGGAGATTGGATCCACACTGTGCATAACATTAATTTCAAATCGCACTTCTCTTCCTGAGGTAATCCTGGCAATTCATCAGGAAACACATCTGGAAAGTCATGTACTGTAGGGATGTCTTTCAATGCTGGACTCCCCACTTGGGTGTCTACCACATGTGCCAAGTAGGCTTCACACCCCTTTCTGATCATTTTCCTGGCTAGTGCAAATAAATGATGTTTGATGGCAATAATCGCCTCTCCTTGTATTACCACATCATCAGATCGAGGAAGGCCAAAAGTGATCGTCTTCACTTACAATCAATCATGGCATGATGCCTAGCTAACCAATCCATGCCCAAGATGATATCATAATCTCTCAAGGGCATTTCAATGAAATCGACAGAAAGTGTGTCCTTAGATCACCAAAGGACAATCTCTATACATTCTATTAATTTCGACTTCGCCCTAGTGGACTTGTTACTAGCACCTCAAAGTCCATTTTTGTACATGGAACAGCAATGCAATCAATGATGCTAGCACTCAAATAAGATTGTTTAGAACCAGGATCAAATTACAAAAAAACATTTTGGTTAAAAGTTGAGAAGGTACCAGCCACAACATCGATGTCTCTCGCTCTTCCTCTGCCTCATGGCATAGACTCGATCGAGCACTATCTTGCTCAATGTTTTACTATGCCTTGGCTGCTCTGGGTTACCTCTACCCCGCCTCTACCGCTAGGTGGTTGTGAGCTTTTGGTGACAGGCTCAATCGACCCTTCGCAGTAGTAGGAGGTGGTCCAACTCGCGACTCATCGTGCGCTTTGGCAAAGTGTCCGGTGCCTCCACAGTTATAACAGGCTCCAATAGCCTTATAGCATATCCCACCATGATTTTTTCCATAAGTTTCACATTGGCGGGGAGGGTAGGAACCTCTGGTACTCTGCTGACCAGATAGGGGAGGTCTCTGTCCTGAATATCTTCCCCTACCAGATTTCTTGCCACCTCTGCCATGTCCCCCATAGTTCTTCCTCTTTCCAAGATGACCACCGAACTCGTTTCACTGCTTTTCCCTCTTTCTCTCTTCTCCGATCTCTTTTTCTCTGGAGCAGTCTCAAACTCAACTCTTTCCAACTCTAGGGCTTGAGAAACAAGTTCAGAGAAGTTAGTGTGTTTGAAGCCGATCACTTGTACTCTGATATTGGGCTTCAAGTTAGTTTCAAACCTCTTGCATCTTTCCCTGCTGGTAGAGAGTAGACTCACTGCATAATGGCTAAGGCAGGAAAATTCTCTTTCATACTCAGCCACTGATCTGCTCCCTGTTTCGACTTAGGAACTCTTGCACTTCCGGTCTACATAAGCATCGTGGACATATTTCGCTCGAATTCCCGAGGAAGTCATTCCATGTTAGCACCGCAGCTCTACTGCATCGTGGGAATGGTTTTCCACCACCATAAGCATCCCCTATAGTAAGGACACCGAGTATTCAAATCTAAGCTCCTCTGCAATGCGTTTCTTGAATACCCTATCCATCCTCTCTAACCACTGCTCACTTCTAGAGGATCTACTGTCCTTAAACTCTATAGCCCCATACTTCATCAATTTGTCATATCGCTCGTAGGAGATCGTGGTTATACCATCGTGTCTGTATTGGGACTTGAGTAGGCACATTACCACCATTTGTTGGAACATTGCACCATCTCACGACCGAATCGAGCAGAAATGCTGCGGTCGCAGTGCGTGCAAACAACCACTAACATTATGTAGGCCTGGGGCATCCTCTTGCACCTCAGCCTCAATAGATTGATCGATTGAACGATCACCCTCTTCCATATTCAATGCGAGGATTTAAGATCTCCTGAACAAATAACACAAGGAGATTTCCTCCTGTTAGTGCATTTTTATAATGTAATGTACTGTATGTATCAAACAATGATATTGAGCAGTTGTACGATGAAGACAGAACATTCAAGTAACAGGTGAAAACAGAGTTTAAAAACTTTGCTCTGATACCACTAAAACATGTCACACCCTACCCCTCTGTAAGGCATAACATGATCCCGTAGTATACCTAATGAATTGCCAACTCCGTCTACTGATAACCCATTAAATACACTACAAGGGATTTTAAAAACTTTTCTTACTTATTTTACAGTGGTGAGCACTATTTATAGGTATTAAAAACTTTGGTGTTCTGTTGTGAAACTATTAACTCATTTGATTTATTTGGAATTTCTGTAAAAATTTTGGCAGAGTGCCATCTGTATTTTGGATAAAACAGTTCTTCAGAAAACCTGTAAAAGACACTTCAATAATTTTCCAAATCTCAACTCCAATACATTTCTCAACACAACAATTTATCAACTCAATTCCATAGAAATTTTTCAAAGTCTGAGATAAGGAAATATAATACAATTTTCACAAGTCAAATAACTCATAATTAATTTACAACTTCAAGGTACAATTTGAATTTACAACTGTGTCGACACCATATTTTGGCCGATCCCCAGAATCAATAAACTTCGAAACCGATCCCTAGCACTAAGTCTCTCCTTGCCATCTAATCACAGTTCCGATCTCTCTTCACAGAGAGTTGAGTCAATGCTAAGCTCTTGTATCCGTTAAAGTCTTACCGGTCTCTCAAATCATTCACCGATCTCTCAAGCCAATTGTCGAATATCCTGACCAGTTAACTATATTCCCGATCTCTCTTGTCAGACGAAATTGAACTAACACTAGAACCTTGCTGCCAATATTTATGATCGACCTCTCTTTTAAAAGTTTAGAAATAACCAAGCTAAGGTTCTAATCCGGTTTAATGAAGATCCCGATCTTAGATGTTCAAGCCAAAATTTTCAATTAAGTTCCGTTTAGCAATCTCATGCATGTTGTATTTTCCAATCTCTCACACTTAGGATAATAAAAGTTTTTAGTTGTTTCAATATACTGCATAATCAAGTGTTTAGAAATTTTCCGATCACAACCATTCATCAAACAAAAGGCATTCTATTTCATTTCATTGCAAAATTTGTACAAGTTATTCGGCTGGGGGTATCCCCCAGCCTGATCTACATTTCGCTCATCCTCTCCTTCCTCTTCACTATCCTCACCCTCGCCCCCGGGAGCCAGGTCGGCCATCCAAGAGAAGTCCTCTTCTGGGTAACGCTTCTGGAGTTCGGCCAAGAGGTCCTTGTGAGCATTCACATAGGCACCAGCTATCCTCGCACCATTTCTTCATCTTTCGCCTTAAGCACCTCGAAAAGTTGAGCGACTGAGAAGCTTCATGGCCCGAGTGCCCGGACTTCCCGAGAGCACGATCCTTTCACCTAACATGATTCTGCTCGCCAGCCTGTCTTCATAGAACTTCGCCCGCCCCTCAACTTGAGATATGTAATCCTGAGCGGATGTGAGTTGGGATCGGAGGGAAGCCACTTCTTGATTCTTCTTCGCGACCTCCTTGCCCAGGCGATGAGCCTTTTCCCGAACTATGGTCTGGTTCACCAAACACTCCACGTTCAGGCTCATGGAGCGAGTCAAGATATTGTCAAGGCTGTCCGGGGATAGCCTGTCCCGATCCTCCCGAAGGTAGATGGAAGACCCCAAGACTTTGGCAAAATCGGGGTTCTCCCGAACAGTCCGGTTATTCTTCAGGGACTCGATCAACGTTTGAGCACCACGAGAAGAGGCTCACGTAAGATTGAGAAGGACCCTTTCGTGCTTGGAGCAATCGGAGGAGGTGGAGCCGCTCTTCCGTTGAGGAGATCGACAGCTTCGTGATCGGGCGCCCCAAAGGTCGGACGCCTCTGCGCCTCCCCGGTTCATGGCAGGAGTTCAAGCATTTCCAACGCTTCATCTCCTTTACTTTCCGAGATCTCTCTTCTTTCTTCCGCTCGAACCCTCATCACCCGCCATACCGCACAAAGAAGAGGTCGCGAGATCGCTAAGGTCCTGAGATCTGAGATGTAGAAAATACCAGTGCCGAGGTCAGAGAGCGGAAGTTCGCGATCTTGGCCGGTGAGCAGCTGTATGGTCTAATGGTGCAGCTCGGCAGTCACCGCATCTAAACAGGAATACTTTTGAGTGGCAGCTTGATTCTTTAGATCCATCACTATTAAGCTTTCCTCCTGGTTTAGGGTAATGCACTTCGGAAGCAAGGGCCCCTGGTGCCACCAGCTACGAGGGAAGTCCTCAAAGCAGGTCGGATTTTTGCTCCTCAGAATAAAGAAGCGGTTCTTCCAATTTTTAAGGGAGGAGGGCAGATCGGTGAAGAGCCCGCAATGAGGCTTCACCTGAAAGAACCAAAGGCTCGCCGCCCTTTCAATGAAGTTAGCCTCGCAAGCGAACACCTTAGCCGTAGGTCCGATTCCCTTAGCTCAAGATAGGCCCTAAGGCTACTAAGATCCGCCACGAGTTAGGTGAACTTGAGCAATGCACACTCGGTGAAGTCTTAGGACCTCCTTGAAGAAGTCATCCGAGGGAACCAAGACCGCCTTTAATCGCTCCTCGTATACCATAACCGTGTCATTCTCTTCAAAGAAGTGATCGCTTGATCGCCGTGACACCGAAAAGTTCGCATTTAATCGAGGAATATTGTACTCGGCCGAACGATTGCAGATCGGACTTGCAAGATCGATGGCGCTCGCCCATAGGGAGATTCTCCTCCTCAAGAAGGTACGTGCCTTGATGGTCCGATCCGCCTCGAGCCGAACGAGACCCTAGGAGGTTCTATTTGCGCGGTTGGCCCGACCACCTCTTCTTCGCCGACGCACCACGAACTGAATGGAAGGAGGACTCGCCGCTTTTTGACCCTCGGCACCGCTCATTTTCAAAGAAAACAAAGAACTTAAACTAAAAAGAAGATCAAAGCCCTTACCGGAGTCTGATCGGCGTCGGAAGAACTTGAGTAAACGAGAGAACTTTGAGGTTGCGAGCGAGAGAGTGAAAATGACATACAGGAGCAAATGGCTAACCCCCCACCCCTATTTATACTCGTCCGAGCATTTAATGCTCACGAGGTTCCAGGCTGCACATCGGTTAGCGGGACTCGCCAGCTGTTCTGACACGTCTCATGAATATTCCCAAGATTCCATAAAGTGATCGGTTAATTATAGAGCGGTAGATCTAGGTGTTTCGAATTACAGATCGGATAATCATATTAGAACTCGAAAAATAATATATAAGATAATAATTGGCAAAATAAAATCTTTATTTCCAAAAGATTGGATTACATCATTTGGGCGATCTCAAGAGATCGGAGTACATTTCCAAAAATCAGATTACATCATTTGGGCGATCTCAAGATCGGATTACATCTGATTACATCAAAAGGCCGACCTCTAAAGATCAGCGGAACATCCTATCTAAAGAAGCCTATGTCAATAGCCAACATTGTGACTGATCCACAGGGTGTCGCCGATCGGAGCTTAACTCGCTGTCGGAACACCCAATGTGGAGGGAAACCGCTGTCGGAACACCCAATGTGATGAGAAGCCAAATGAACTCAATTGAGCGACTCGAGATCGGCAGAGTCGAGGTTCGCAATCAAGATCGGTTAATTAATCCAGTTCCCTCATCATCATCAGACAAGGTTATGCGATCACCAGGGTCGTAAATTTTCATTCGAGGAGTAAGGAAGTCCATCGGAAAAGGATCAAAGCCACAGTTGTAGCCGGAACTTCCGTTAGAGCAGCTAGAACTGGGGAGCAAGAAGGAAGAGAGGAAATGGGATGAAGGGAAGTCTCTTTTGTCTGGGGTATATATATGGGAAAACGGGCATTTATTACTGAGCAGAAAACGAAGCGGACGCTTCGGGAATCGAGGGGAAATTAATGCTTTGACCAGACCGAGGCTGATTAAGGGATCGGAATAATAGAGATCGGAGGATGGGAGATCAGCATGAGAGATCGGAATAGGAGCGTGTCAAAAAGATCGAGAAGGGGGAGGGATCGGAAGACAAAGAGAATAAGACAAATCCCAAATAACCGTCGCCGAATCGAGCCGAGGTAGTTAAAGCGTGCATTTAGAGATCTCCACCGCACGCCTAAGAATCGCCCGCAATGCCGACAGTGCCGTGGTATGTCATGACACCTCAGACATCCCAATCCCCACCGTTGATCTCACCGTAAGGACAAACCCGAACCCTTGGATCAAGAGAGAAGACGACAATACCAGCGTCATTCGCTCTTAGCCCTCAGATTATACCGGACAAGAAGATTATGGACCGTCAGATTGAAAGAAGAAAAGGACAAATATTCTAAAGAGTGATCTCAGCCATTCATTTTGATTCTCTTTAATTCCGAACATCCGATCATGTCCTTCAAATCTTGACCCTCCATCTCCTCAAAATAAATCCCGACCTTCATGGGGAGCACCCGATTCCTATAAATACCGCATGAAAACTGCTCAAGGGACGGCAAAAAGAGAGGTAGTTATTATAGCAAAGAACTCAAACTTCATTCAGTTTGTTATTCTGCTTCTTAGACGTGTTGATTAGAAAGACTTTTGAAACTAGTTTTCTGAAGTCTTTTTCTTGATAAGGATTCGAATGCCGAACTCTACATTTTCGCTTGTTCATTATCCGTCACACTCTCACTTTCACCCTTTATCGCTCTGCTTTTCATTCCCATTGTCCAAGCTCAACTTCATTCCACTCGATTTTTATCTTAATCGATTGCATTTTAGCTAAGCACCCTTCAGTCACGATTTAACATCAGCCTTCAAAGCTAATCACCATTGCCTTATCACTATTTGTCACCCCGTAGTTATTTCAATAGATTTGGCTCCTTACAGGTAAGAGCTCATATTGCTGTTTTATTAACTGTTTACGTTTACTTTTCGCACTTTCTTTGTTCTTCTTACGTATGCGATTTTCTCCAAGTTCATTTTGTACAAAAGAACCCCAAAAATGTTACTCTCGAGTAATCTCTTTAGTGATCACCATCATTTTATTAATCTTCCATTTCAATGCAAGTTTTCTAGCTCCTAGTAGCGTGTAAGTGGTTGGGTAAAACGAGGTAATCGCAATTTAAGGGTCTCTTTAAAAGAGAGAGCCCAATAACACGTCAAGAAAATAGCCAAACTATTAGGCTGACGTAATTCGGCAAGATGCCATAAAGTGGAATAAAACCAAAGTAAACGAAACAGAATAGATCGGACATTAATAGGTATTGGTAAGATGACTACATGGAAGGTCGGTAAATCAAGTCTAGTATCCCCCATTTAGTCACAAGGTATCAAGAAGCCTTATCCCCAGCATCTTTTGAATGCCAGAATCCTTAGCTTTAGGCTCTTATGACATGTAGCTAAAATTAAAATTCGGGAGATTGGAAAAGTCCCTTTCAAGCTCCTGTTAATCTAAAAGAGATCGGAGGAGAGTTCCTATCCGGTCTCAACTCAAAATTTTAATAAATATTAAATAGAGATCGGAGGAGAGTTCTTATCCGGTCTCAACTCAACAAAATTTTAATAAATATTAAATAGAGATCAGAGGAGAGTTCTTATTCGGTCTCAACTCAATTTTAATAAATATTAAATAGAGATCGGAAGAGAGTTCTTATCCGGTCACAACTCAAAATTTTAATAAATATTAAATAGAGATCGGAAGAGAGTTCTTATCCGGTCACAACTCAAAATTTTAATAAACGTTAAATAGAGATCGGAGGAGAGTTTTTATCCGGTCTCAACTCAAAATTTTAATAAGCATTAAATAGAGATCGGAGGAGAGTTCTTATCCGGTCTCAACTCAAAATTTTAAATAATTTAAAAAAGATCGGAGGAGAGTTCTTATCCGGTCCCAACTCAGAATTTTAACAGATATTAAAGGGTTCGGAGAAGAGTTCTTATCCGATTCTTAAATTAAATTTTAATAAAATATTCCTTTCAAATAAAATTAACATACAACAGTAACTCACTAAGGTTGTCTCATTTACTTATATATCTGGGTGATCCAAATTTAGTGAAAAATCAAATGTTCCTTTAGTCAAAAGGATTAACATGTCCATTCAAGCCCTCCTAACTAATGCAAAGTTAAATCTACTTACCCTTATTAAGGGACGAGGTGGGGTGCCTAACACCTTCCCCACCCGTTTACGGACCCCGAACCTAGAATCTCTGTCTTGAAGTGGTTTCATTTCAATCTATTTTAACAAAATGGTTTTCTTTAGTTTCCCTCAAAACTAAGGTGGCGACTCCTCACTCTTTCCCACTTCGGTGAGGGTTCGTTTAGGCGACCGCAAAATCCCTTGCGACAGCTTGGCGACTCCGCTGGGGACATACAAAGACTGACTTAACCCCGGTCTAGTGGTCCAAAAGTAGATTTAATTTTGTCCGATCAAATTATAGTTAGATGGGCTCATTCAGCGATGTTTTATACGTTAATTATTGTTATTGCGGCTAACTATTTTGCTTGTTTTGCTTGTTTTATCTCCTTACAGTGCTCTTCGCTTCAAAAAAAAAGAAAAAAGGAAAAATGGAAAAATAAAATCCCCCTGAATTGGGAAGAGGTAAAGGTGTCCCTTCACATACTGAACACTCACACGATGTCCTCACGCACTTTGGCCCTATACCCGGGCTTTCTTACCCTTTTAGGAAATTAGGGGGGAGTCATGTAGCGGTACCCATGGGTTCTACCCCGTTAGTATCCGTGAAGGCTTCTGCTCAAATTGAAACTTGTTCTATCCACTGTGATACTCGTGGAATTTTCCCGATAATATCATGGTTATAGAATGGGGCTCTACTGTTTACAGTAAGGGCAATTTGGGAACCTGTGGCTTTTAGAAAATTAGATCCTGAGCTAAACTATCACGATAGCTGAAAGCCGTAATAAGCTACTTGTAAGGTAGAACTATCCAAATAGGTAGCGCTCGTCCGATATCAGGAGTCTCCCTATTATAGGACAAAAGGGGCATACTTACTCTTATCATTTTTCTGCTTTAATTTCCTTTTGTTCATTTTTGTGAGGGTAATCTTGAATTCTACTAAAACACCTACACATTTTCCTACTTTGATAAATGTGTACGTGTCATCCTGTCAATAGTATGATTCAAAATTACCCTAATTTATCTTGCTAACAAATTTTCCCGCAGGCATTACCAAACCAAGAGTCTGTAAAAGGATAGGCATCATATTTATCATGGCATCCTCGAGTCAGTCGGCAGAAGAAGTTCAGAATGCTAAACTTTGGTCCAAATTGATTCATACTCCAGTACTCCCACAAAATGATGTTTCCAAGGCACATGCTAGCTTACTACCTTCATTAGATCTGAATAAAATTGAAGTCAGAATGAACAGCCTCGAGGGTCTGTCTAATGGATGGAGGTCGCTTCCCGATCAGGTCAAGGTACGATTTGAAGAGAAGTATGGGAGGATTGCAACCTTAATGCGAGTCAAGGTCCAAATCCCGGCATTAAAGGCCATGTTGTCGGTTTGGAACCCTAAGGCACGGGTATTCTCTTTCAATGATATTGATACGCTTCCCACTCTGGAAGAATATCGTGCATTACTAGGGATCCCTTATTCAACACAGAATCGGATCTACCTACACCTTGAGCATAGGCGCACTGAAACGATTAACACATTTGTTGGGCATCCCTTCGGAGGAGGCAAAGTCAAAAGAAACTGTCAAAGGAAACACACATGGTTGGTATTGGACATATCTCCAGAAGTGGTTAGATCAGTACCTCCAAGAGAAAAAGTGGAATCAAGCTTCAGTGGCACTCGCCTTGGGGATCTATGGTCTGATTTTGTTCCCGGGACCATTGGGAATCGTAACTTGCAGCGCGGTGGAAGCATTCTGGACGGTAGAAAGGCAGGAGATCAATCCGATACCGGCAATTCTTGCGGAAACCTTGTTAACCCTAACCTACTGCAGACAACAGGGGAAAGGGTCCATTAAGTGTTGTTCTCAGTTGCTATACCTCTGGATTATCAGTCACATGTGTCCTGTGGAGATAAAGGGATTAACTTGGTACCTTGACCAGCCTCCCATTGAAAAGATGACCCGGTTAGTAATTAGTCCGAAGAATGAACAGCAGTGGTGGAAATGGATTTTGAGTTTCAATAGCCATGATTACTGTTGGAGGAAGCTGTGGACGCCAGGCCAACCCGTTTTGATCGGTACGGGAGGTAATCAGTCAGTATCCCTAATCGGAGTAACCGGATATACAAGTTACACTCCGGCATTGGTAATGAGGCAGTTTGGCTCAACGCAGTCCATGATCAACATTGAAGAATACCACCAAGGTCACTTCTACCATGAGCTCAAGGAAGAGGAAGGATTGAAACTGGCTCGCAAGTCTTGGGAAAACATTACTCTGATAGAGAGATCGCCTAAAGGCCCAAGTGCCTCGGGCGATTATCTTAAATGGAGAGCTGACAGGGACCAAGAACACTCAACTACAGAATTTGAGGACAATAACCCTCGCCAAAACATCCTATTAGAAGAAGCTGATAATCGTCTGCTTGACTCACTACAAAAAGCAAACACCGAGAACTCACAACTGCAAGAACAAATAAAACAGTTAGAGGACCAACAGCAGAAACTTAAAAGAAAAGTGAGAAGGCTCAAGGAAGAGGCAAGGGCCGTAAGGATGGGGTTCGAAGAGCAAGAGGAACAGTGGGAAAAGGAAAAAGACTCTCTCCAAGCTGAGGCAAAAGAAGTAAAAGTGCAGAATAGTAAGCTTCAGGAAAAGATGAAATACCAAGAGGTGCTCATTGAAGAATATAAACAGGAAAACAAAAAGAAGAAGCTCGAATTAAAAGAACAGGCACTACTCATCAACGATATCTTGAAAGAGTGTGCTAAGGAAAGGAAAGAGAGAGAAAAACAAGCTACTCTCTATCAAGGACTGAAAGAGAATGTTGACCAGCTGGAAAGAACGATAGCACAGGGAAAACAAGAACTATTACCTAAATCCGAATATGCTCTCAAAGCATTCAACCCTGCCAAGCAAGAAGAAAGGTTATATGAGTATCTCAGAAGATGTCATCTTATTATAAAAAACCTTCCAGAGCCTAGGCCAATGTAGAGGATACGATGTACAAATTATTCAGTTAATGAAATGATTTCTGGACCATTGTTTAGTAAATTTGTGAATGAATAATATGACTCCCGTAAGAACTCCCTCGCTAGGGTTATGTGAAAAATTGAATGCGCTATATGGACAGGTATCATAAATACGCATTCAATCCAGTCATTCACAGTCAGACTATCAAACGATGCCATGATAAAATTGATGCGATTATCCTTTTACAGATTTCAACCTAGCTTTGAAATGCCACTGTATCCTTTGTCCAGACCAGGACTTTTAGTTTCTTTGCAAAATTCAAAGTTCATTTAAAATTTTCTTTTTTTACTCCTTACAGGAAATCAATATTGCTTCAAACAAGGCAAGTCTGACCAAGCACACGGTTCAGCCCAAACGAGTGTATTTAACAAGATCTCGGACAAAGAAGATAATGGAAGATCAGGAACAAGTACAGAACCTACAGGGGCAAGTTTCCGAATTGAAAGATCAGGTCTCAGAACTTATGAGACTAATGAGAGAAATGTCCCAGAATAAACCCACAGCAGAGCCTAGCCTACCACTACCTCCTCCACCTCCTACAACAAATGATCCTCACCAAGCTTCAACTTCTTTTACCTTTCAGTCTCCCATCCCGGACCTGACAATCACTGTCAATCCGGTTACCACAAATAATGACCTACCTTACTCTCATTACCCAACCATTCCAAACACCGACCCATACCCTTCAAATATAATCCCTCCCATTCACTTCACCCCTCATCCCCCAACTGGGGGAGTATTCCATGCAGTGGGAGGGGAAAATAAGACAAAAGAAAGTGAGAAACTATCTGCTCTAGAGGAGAGATTGAGAGCAATTGAAGGGCTGAATATGTATGGTTCAGTCGACGTGGCATCGCTTAGATTGGTTCCTGATGTGGTGGTGCCTCCCAAGTTCAAGGTCCCTGATTTCGACAAGTACACAGGGAATTCAGATCCTCGCATTCACTTGGCCACCTATATCGCCAAGATGTCTACTCTGACAAAGGACGATAGACTGCTGGTCCACTTCTTTCATGAGAGCCTCTCAGGGGCAGCTTTGAGGTGGTGTATTCAGTTGGACAGGAGCAAACTGCGCTCCTGGAAGGATTTAGCTGATGCCTTCTTAAAGCAGTACAAATTTAACTGCGATGTGGCCCCCACAAGGAGGGACCTCCAGAACTTGGTACAGAAAGACAGAGAAAGCTTCAACGAATATGCCCAGAGATGGAGAGAAAAGGAGGCAGAAGTGCATCCCCCGGTGACCGATAATGAGCTATGCTCTCTGTTCATCGAAACTTTGAAGGCCCCTTACTTCAACTTGATGATTGGGAACACTTCCAACAGCTTCTCTGACATCATACAGGCTGGCGAAAGGATAAAGGCCAACCTAAGAATGGGACGATTGCAGGAGTTGGCTGAGAACCCTGCAAAGAAAACTGCCAATTTTTGCAAGAAAAATGAGGGTGATGTCCATTCAGTCACCCGACAGAATAATTACTCCCCATTCCCTCAAAACAATTATCGGCCATATCCTCCCCCTCATGGCCAAACAGTCGCCAATATTCCACCTCCTTTCCCTAATTATCCACACCCGCGCCCACAATATCCCCCACCTACAAATTACCAACCGAGACCGCCTCCTCCTCCTGCTCAACCAAGACCACCACAAAACAACCCAAGACCCCCAAGAAACCCTGATCCACCTCTTCCCCTCCCACTCAGTGAAATATACCGATACCTTATCGGTATAAACCAAATCGTACCAGTTCCCTTAGATCCAATTCAGCCTCCATACCCCAGGTGGTATGATACCACTGCCCGTTGTGAGTATCATGGAGGGGCACAAGGGCACTCAACCGATAACTGCGGGGCACTCAGGGGGAGAGTGCACGCTTTAATCAGAAATGGGTGGTTGAAGATTGAGGGAAATGGTTCCCTCCCCAATGTTACCTCAAACCCACTGCCTAACCATAATGCAGGCAGTGGTGTAAATATGATAGAACCTGATGAAGAAGGATCAACGCTGGAAGTAGACAAGCTGGTTCCTTACTTTAAGGAAATTTTTGCTGTGGCAATGAGGGAAGGCTACCTCTGCCCTCAGGTAGCGGGATTGGAAGAGAGTACGGGGTGTCCTTATCATGGAGGGGCAGCTGATCACGAGCTGCAGGGCTGTGAGGGATTCAAGCAAGAGGTTCGGAACTTATTATCTCTCAAGGTTCTGAGATGCCAGACGAGGACGAAGATGGAAGAGGGAGTGAATACCACTAGATATAGCCAAAATGCTCCCACCCCTAAACCCAGAATCACTTTCTCACCCCCGGTAGCCTCACCACCAGTAACGGTTATCCGAGCCCCATCTCAGCTCCCTATTACCAACACCCACGCCATACCTTGGAACTACAATTTCCAAGTCTTCACTCAAGGAGCGTCAAGTAGTACACCGGCTCCTAGCCTTACTTCAACTCCGGCACCTCCTAAGCCATGTTTCACTCCTCATGCACACTTTCAGATGACTTATGCTGGACCTACCACCAGTGCTACTCCCCAGATCGATCCCCAACCCATCACTGCCACAAAGCCCTCCTCCCTTGAGCAAGAGGTCGAGTTCATAACTCGAAGTGGGAGGTGTTACAATAACGAAGAAAAAGAAAAGAGAAAAGGGAAAGTAAAAATGGGAGAGTCACTGAAGAACACCGAAGAGGAGGTTGAGAAGACAGAGAAAGCAGAGCCTGCTGAGCATAAAGAAGAGGAGGAACTGCTGCTCCAAATAATGAAACAGAGCGAGTATGATGTGGTGGAGCAGTTGAGGAAAACTCCTGCCCGAATTTTGCTGTTATCGCTGATCTTGAGTTCGGAAGTGCACCGACAAACCTTGCAGAGAATCCTAGATCAGGCCTTTGTAAACCCCGAAATTACTCCGAGGCAGTTTGAGAAGATAGTGGGACAAATCCAGGCATCCAGCTTTGTTACTTTCTCGGAGGACGAGATAGACCCTGCGGGTTTAAGGCACACTAAGGCTCTACATGTAACAGTGAAGTGTAAGGGTTGTATAGTAGCCAAGGTACTTATTGATAACGGGTCAGCTCTCAATGTACTCCCTAGCGCTACCTTAGCTAGGTTGCCAGTTGACCAATCGGACATACGTCAAAGTGCTATGGTGGTAAGAGCCTTTGATGGTACCAGAAGAGAAGTGTTGGGAGATATTGACTTGCCGCTTCAGATTGGCGCATGCACTTTCAATGTCACATTCCAGGTGATGAACATTGAGCCTGCCTATACTATCTTCTTTGGGAGGCCTTGATCCATTCTCGTGAACGCTGCCTCAACTCTGCACCAGAAAATAAAATACATCATGGATGGCAAAATCATCACAGTGAAAGGAGAGGAGGCCTTGCTAGTCACCAAGCCGCAATCACTTCCCTATGTGGAGGCAGCTGAGGAGTCATTAGAAAGCTCCTTCCAAGCTCTCGAGTTATAAGAAACCATCTCAGAAAATGGAGAGGCTATGGCTATGGTAGCCAAAATAATGACAAGGAGTGGGTACGAAGAAGGCAAAGGCCTAGGCACCACATTACAGGGAATCGTTGAACCCATACCAACTATCCAGAAGGTAGGCCGCTGCGGTTTGGGTTATGAGGAAGATGCCCTTTTGGATGGGCATTTCTGGATGAGGAAAATGCTCCGGGATCAAAGGTTCGATCGGAAAATGGGAAAGATGAAAGTAGTCCCGAGAATTACAGAGATCTTCACTAAACTGGTCATTCAGCATCTGGAAAATACAGAAGAATCACCCGATGATCCATCCATAGATGTCATCCAACTGGATTCCTTGTATGAGGCCCTAGTCTCTCCAATGACTGAGGGGCAAGAACTGGACAACTGGACAATCGAGGACATCCCTGTACTCAATTTCGAGTAAAGTACCTTTGGTTATCTACACTTGATCATTTTGTCCATGGTGACAAGTGTAATACTGTAAATGGACCTTTTCTTATGGCACAAACGTTAATAAATTAATAGCGCATTTTAAATCCAATTCTCTCTTTCTTTTGAATTCCATCCTTATAATACATTTTTTTTATTCATTCAGGACCATTCATCAATTAACACCTAATAATCCAATAGATTCAGAGATTCCTCTGGTTAATTTTGAAATCCCCATAACTGCCATTACTTCAAATGATTCTGAGGAAGACCCTACACAAGAAGATAGTGAAAAGGATGAGCCCTCCCTCGTGCCTTGTGGAGACGAAACGCGCACCATAAATTTAGGCACAGAAGAAGTAAAAAGGGAACTCAAGGTAGTGGAGAGTGAAGAATTGGGAGATATGATCAGTCTGCTTAAAGAATTCCTCGACGTATTTTCCTGGAGCTATGATGATATGGTGGGTTTGGACCCCCAGATAGTGACGCACAAAATTCCCCTAATTCCAGGGACAGTCCCAGTAAAGCAGAAGTTAAGGAGAATGAATCCCGACACACTGCTCAAAGTTCGGGATGAAGTCAAGAAACAGTATGACGCTGGGTTCCTGGAAGTGGTCAAATATCCCCAATGGATAGCTAATGTGGTCCCGGTAATGAAGAAGGACGGGAGAGTTCGGGTGTGCGTCGACATTAGGGATCTCAATAAAGCGAGCTTGAAAGACGATTTCCCTCTCCCTCACATTGATGTGTTAGTTGACAATGCTGCGGGATTGGGCAGGTGTTCGTGTATTGATGGGGCATCAGGGTACAATCAGATCCCGATGGACGAGGAAGACAAGGATAAAACTGCTTTCATCACTCAATGGGGAGTATTTTGCTATCGGGTCATGCCTTTTGGGTTGAAGAATGCTGGTGCTACCTACCAGTGTGCAATGGTCACATTATTCCACGACATGATGCATAAAGAGGTGGAAGTGTATGTGGATGATATGATCATCAAATCCCGGGGAGAAGAAAGTCATGTGCAGGTACTGAGGAAAGTATTCGAGAGACTCAGGAAATACCAGTTGAAACTGAACCCTGCCAAATGCATATTCGGAGCTAGATCGGGAAAGTTGTTGGGATTCATAGTGTTTAGAGGGGAATAGAGGTTAATCCAGATAAGGTTCGAGCTATTCAAGAGATGCCATCCCCAAGAACAGAAAGGGAGGTGCGCAGTTTTCTGGGAAAGTTGAACTACATTTCGAGATTTATTTCCAATCTCACTGCCAAAGCTGAACCAATTTTCAGGCTACTCCGGAAGAACAACTCCACCCAATGGGATTCAGTTTGCCAAGAGGCTTTTGAGAAGATCAAGCAATACTTGTCAAGACCACCAGTATTGGTCCCACCCGTGGCAGGGAGGCCTCTTATCTTGTATATGGCAGTCCAGCAGAACTCGATGGGATGTGTTTTGGGACAATATGATGATACCGGGCGAAAGGAGAGGGCTATTTATTACCTAAGTAAGAAGTTCAATGATTGTGAGTTAAGGTACTCTTTCTTAGAAAAGACGTGGTGCGCGTTAGCTTGGACAGCAAATCGCCTCAAGCACTACATGTTGAATCACAAGACATGGCTCATCTCTAGGATGGATCCTAGCAAATATGTATTCGAAAGTCCATTTGTGCCAGGAAGGATAGCCAAATGGCAAGTTATACTCTCCCAATATGACATAGTCTATATGACCCAGAAAGCGGTGAAAGGTAGCGTGATTGCTGACCTCCTAGCAGAAAATCCTATCCAGGATTATGAAACTCTGGATTTTGAGTTCCCTGATGAGCATATTAATGAAGCGGACTGCGAAGAAGAGGGGCCAGCCGATGTATAGGAAATGTATTTCGACGGAGCTGTCAATTTGTCCGGGAATGGAATTGGAGCTGTATTGATATCCCCAGATGGAAAGCACTTCCCGATAGCCGTTAAGTTGAGATTTGACTGCACCAACAACGTCGCGGAATACGAAGCTTGTGTGATGGGTCTACTGGCCGCCATCGAAATGAAAATCAGGAAGCTGGAGGTATATGGAGACTCAGCCCTGATTATTTATCAAGTCAAGGGAGAATGGCAAACCAAGGATCCCAAGCTAATCCCATATCAGAAGTACTTATTGGAGCTGATCAAGAAATTCGAAGAAATCTCTTTCACTCACCTTAGTAGGGACAAGAATCAATTTGCAGATGCCTTAGCTACTCTAGCTGTTATGGCTCAAATCGAAGAGGGTCAGATGATTCAGACATTGAAGATTAAAGCAAGAAGTGAGCCAGCATATTGCTTCATGATTGAAGAAGAGCCCGATAGAAAGCCTTGGTATCATGACATCACGGTCTCATCAGAGAACTGTGGAATTCCTCGTGGAAAACCGAAACGAAAAGAGGATGCTTCGGAGATTAGCATTGGGATACTTCCCCAGTGGAGAAACCCTATACAAGAGGAGCTCCAACGGCGAATTATTGAGATGTGTGGATGCAAAGGAGGCGAAGAAAATCCTTTTTGAGACTCATGAGGGAAATTGTGCAACCCATGCCAATGGGCACATGATGGCTAAGCAAATCATGCGACGTGGGTATTTTTGGACCACAATGGAAAATGATTGCGTCGAGTATTTCTGAAAATGCCATAAGTGTCAAATCTATGCCGATCCGATCAATGTGCCACCTCACAAGTTGTTCAACCTCGTCTCACCATGGCCTTCCACAATGTGGGGCATCGATGTGATTGGTCCCATAAATCCCAAGGCATCCAATGGGCACAGATTCATCCTTGTGGCCATCGACTATTTCTCCAAGTGGGTCGAGGCGACATCCTATGCGCATATCACACAGAATACGTTTCTCAGATTTCTCAGAAGCAATATTATCTGCTGGCATGGCCTCCCTAATGAAATCGTCATCGATAACGCTAAGAATCTGAATGGTCCGAGGATTCAGAAATTGTGTGATCAATACAAAATCCGACACCTCAATTCCTCCCCATACCGTCCCCAGATGAATGGAGCGGTGGAAGCTGTAAACAAAAACCTCAAGAGGATAATCCGGAAAATGACGGTCACGTATAGGGATTGGCATGATATGCTTCCTTACGCTCTCCACGCATACCGGACTTCTGTGAGAACCTCAACCGGAGCAACTCCATACTCGCTGGTTTACGGCATGGAAGCAGTATTGCCTATTGAAGTTGAAATTCCTTCCCTAAGGATTCTGAAGGAGTCAGGAATTGATGAGTCAGAATGGATCCAGTCAAGGTTGGATCAGTTAAACTTGCATGATGAGAAAATGTTAGCAGCAGCATGTCATGGATAGTTATACCAGATGAGAATGGCTAGAGCATTTGACAAAAATGTTCGCCCGCGCGAATTCCAACCCGGGGACTTAGTTCTGAAGAAAGTACTGCCGAATCAAAATGATCCCCGGGGCAAATGGTTACCAACCTACGAGGGGCCCTATGTAGTTAAGAAGGCATTTTCTAGAGGAGCCTTGATCTTGACCCACATGGATGGTGAAGAGTTTCCAAGACCTGTGAATGCTGACACCGTCAAGAAATACTATGCCTAAAATAAATAAATAAATAAATAAAAGTAGGGGTGAAAACCCGAAAGGGCGCTCCTAGCAAAATGTGTGAAAGAAGGCGAAAACCCCGAAGGGGCGCTTTCTGTAAAACGAGTGAAGGATGAAAACCCGAAAGGGCGTCCTGAAAAGTGAGTCAAAAAAAAAAAAAAAAAAAAAAAACCTAGGGGTGAAAACCCGAAAGGGCATCCCGAAAACAAAAGGGAGAAATAAGGAATGGGGGGCATGAAACCAGGATGAAGAGGAAACTGTCACGGCATGAGGCTTCAGAGAACTTGAAATAATGGCAGTTAAGGGATTTCAAAATCAGCCACAGGGAATATGTGAGATCTATCCTTGTACCCTTCTTCTTTGAAACTTCTTATTTGTTTATATTAAACCGTACTAAAATCACACTTCATTCCCCATGTTTCTATCTTTCCCTTATATTTATCCTTCTGCAATCTCGTTATTTAATGCGCTATTTAATCAGTTAAAATTTTTGCCATAAAATTAAGATTTGATAATTGATAACCTCACGTACTTTACTATGAGATTTTCAGGGAAAGACGAAAAAAAAAAGAAAAGAAAAAAAAAAACTAAACTAGAGGTGAAAACCCGGAAGGGTACTTCTAGTCATATAGACGAAGGGGAAGTAAAAACCCGCGAGGGTGCTTTTTGGAAGAAAATCTGAAAAACAGAAATGGGGCATTTGAAGAAACAAGGCCATAGGTCAAGTCTTGCAACTCGTCCTCCATTCGTCATTGGTCTTTGGGATTCTGTTAAGTACACTTCATTGGGGAAGAACTTCTTGTGTCCGGATCAGGCTTGCTTTGTGAGTGCAATTTAAATTTCCTGCTGATTTTAATTTCCTGCAATTTAAATTTCCTGTTGTCAACCTCTGGTTCCTTGATCTAAGTTGATTTTAATTTCCAGCAATTTACATTTCCTGTTATCAACCACTGGTTCCTTGATCTAAGTTGAATTTAATTTTCCGCAATTTAAATTTTCTATTATCAACCTCTAGTTCCTTGAACTAAGTTGATTTTAATTTCCCACAATTTAAATTTCCTGTTATCAACCTCTGGTTCCTTGAACCAAGTTGATTTTAATTTCCCGTAAATTAAATTTCCTGTTATCAACCTCTGGTTCCTTGATCTAAGTTGATTTTAATTTTCAGCAATTTACATTTCCTGTTATCAACCTCTGGTTCCTTGATCTAAGTTGAATTTAATTTTCCTGTAATTTAAATTTTCTGTTATCAACCTCTGGTTCCTTGATCTAAGTTGATTTTAATTTTCCTGCAATTTACATTTCCTGTTATCAACCACTGGTTCCTTGATCTAAGTTGAATTTAATTTTCCTGCAATTTAAATTTTCTATTACCAACCTCTGGTTCCTTGATCTAAGTTGATTTTAATTTCCTGCAATTTAAATTTTCTGTTATCAACCTCTGGTTCCTTGATCTAAGTTGATTTTAATTTCCCGCAATTTAAATTTTCTGTTATCAACCTCTGGTTCCTTGATCTAAGTTGATTTTAATTTCCCGCAATTTAAATTTTCTATTATCAACCTCTGGTTCCTTGATCTAAGTTGATTTTAATTTCCTGCAATTTAAATTTTCTGTTATCAACATCTGGTTCCTTGATCTAAGTTGATTTTAATTTCCCGCAATTTAAATTTTCTGTTATCAACCTCTGGTTCCTTGATCTAAGTTGATTTTAATTTCCTGCAATTTAAATTTTCTGTTATCAACCTCTGGTTCCTTGATCTAAGTTGATTTTAATATCCTGCAATTTAAATTTCCTGCTATCAACCTCTGGTTCCTTGATCTAAGTTGACTTTAATTTCTTGCAATTTACATTTCCTATTATCAACCTCTGGTTCCTTGATCTAAGTTGATTTTTAATTTCCAGCAATTTACATTTCCTGTTATCAACCTCTGGTTCCTTGATCTAAGTTGATTTTTAATTTCCAGCAATTTACATTTCCTGTTATCAACCTCTGGTTCCTTGATCTAAGTTGATTTTAATTTCCAGTAATTTTAAATTTTCTGCCAACTTTAATTTCCTGCAATTTTACTTTCTTGCTATCATTCCCTATGTTTCTGGTTCTTTGATCCAAGTTGTTTTCAGTTCAACTTCTGTTGCGAATTCCTAGGCCACCAACTTAAGTGTGCTTTAGCTCCCTAACTTCGAATGCCTAATCGTCCAAAATATGAGTCTGAATCTTTACATAATTCCTACATGGAAATTTTTCCTTTAATAGAAATTATGTAAAGAGGGGCAGCTGTCGACACCATATTTTGGCTGATCCCCAGAATCAATAAACTTCGAAACCGATCCCTAGCACTAAGTCTCTCCTTGCCATCTAATCACAGTTCCGATCTCTCTTCACAGAGAGTTGAGTCAATGCTAAGCTCTCGTATCCGTTAAAGCCTTACCGGTCTCTCAAATCATTCACCGATCTCTCAAGCCAATTGTCGAATATCCTGACCAGTTAACTATATTCCCGATCTCTCTTGTCAGACGAAATTGAACTAACACTAGAACCTTGCTGCCAATATTTATGATCGACCTCTCTTTTAAAAGTTTAGAAATAACCAAGCTAAGGTTCTAATCCGGTTTAATGAAGATCCCGATGCCAAAATTTTCAATTAAGTTCCGTTTAGCAATCTCATGCATGTTGTATTTTCCGATCTCTCACACTTAGGATAATAATAGTTTTCAGTTGTTTCAATATACTCAGACAATCAAGTGTTTAGAAATTTTTCGATCACAACCATTCATCAAACAAAAAGGCATTCTATTTCATTTCATTGCAAAATTTGTACAAGTTATTCGGCTGGGGGATCACCCCCAGCCTGATCTACATTTCGCTCATCCTCTCCTTCCTCTTCACTATCCTCACCCTCACCCCCGGGAGCCAGGTCGGCCATCCAAGAGAAGTCCTCTTCTGGGTAATGCTTATGGAGTTCGGCCAAGAGGTCCTTGTGAGCATTCACATAGGCACCAGCTATCCCTGTCACCATTTCTTCGTCTTTCGCCTTAAGCTCCTCGATAAGTTGAGTGACCTGAGAAGCTTCGTTGGCCCGGAGCGCCTGGACTTCCCCGAGAGCACGATCCCTTTTAGCCAGAACATGATTCTGTTCGGCCAACCTGTCTTCATAGAACTTCGCCCGCCCCTCAACTTGAGATATGTAATCCTGAGTGGATGCGAGTTGGGATTGGAGGGAAGCCACTTCCTGATTCTTCTTCTCGACCTCCTTGCCCAGGCGATGAGCCTTTTCCCGAACTATGGTCTGGTTCACCAGACACTCCACGTTCAGGCTCATGGAGCGAGTCAAGATATCGTCAAGGCTGTCCGAGGATAGCCTGTCCCGATCCTCCCGAAGGCAGATGGAAGACCCCAAGACTTTGGCAAAACTGGGGTTCTCCCGAACAGTCCGGTTATTCTTCAGGGACTCGATCAACGTTTGAGCACCACGAGAAGAGGCTCTCACAGAAGATTGAGA
This sequence comes from Hevea brasiliensis, assembly GCF_030052815.1. Classification (NCBI taxonomy): domain Eukaryota; kingdom Viridiplantae; phylum Streptophyta; class Magnoliopsida; order Malpighiales; family Euphorbiaceae; genus Hevea; species Hevea brasiliensis. Next base: position 325,409 of record NW_026614586.1, read on the forward strand.
AGGACCCCTTTCTGTGCTTGGAGCAACTGGAGGAGGTGGAGCCGGCTCTTCCTGTTGAGGAGGAGATCGGACAGCTTCATTGATCGGCGGCCCCGAAGGTCGGGACGGCCTTGCGTCCCCGGTTCATGGCCGGGAGTTCGAAGCATTTCCGAACGCTTCATCTCCTTTACTTTCCGGGAGATCTCTCTTTCTTTCTTCCGCTTCCTGGAACCCTCATCACCCGCCATACCTGCACAAAGAAGAGGTCAGTGAGATTGCTAAGGTCCTGAGATCTGAGATTTAGAAAATACCAGTGCCGAGGTCAGAGAGTGGAAGTTCGCGATCTTGGCCGATGAGCAGCTGTATGGTCCAATGGTGCAGCTCAGCAGTCACCGCATCTAAACAGGAATACTTTTGAGTGGCAGCCTGATTCTTCAGATCCATCACTATTAAGCTTTCCTCCTAGTTCAGGGTAATGCGCTTCTGAAGCAAGGGCCCTTGGTGCCACCAGCTACGAGGGAAGTCCTCAAAGCTGGTCGGATTTTTGCTCCTCAGAATAAAGAAGCGGTTCTTCCAATTTTTAAGGGAGGAGGGCAGATCGGTGAAGAGCCCACAATGAGGCTTCGCCTGAAAGAACCAGTGCTTGTCGTCCTTTCGGCGAGTTAGCCTGTGCAGTTCGGCGAACACCTTAGCCGTAGGTCTGATTCCCTTAGCTCGGCATAGGCCTCGGAAGGCTACTAAGATCCGCCACGAGTTAGGGTGAACTTGAGCAATGCACACTCGGTGAAGTTTTAGGACCTCCTTGAAGAAGTCATCCAGAGGGAATCGAAGACCGGCCTTTAACTGTTCCTCGTATACCATAACCAGGTCATTCTCTTCAAAGAAGTGATCGGCTCGGTGATCGCCGTGACACCGGATAAGTTCGTACGAATCAGGACAAATATTGTACTCCTGGCTGAACGATTGCAGATCGGACTCTTGCAAGATCGATGGTAGCTCGTCCATAGGGAGATTCTCCCTCCCTGAAGAAGGTACGTGCCTTGATGGTCCGATCCGCCCTCGAGCTGGAACGGAGACCCTAGGAGGTTCTGTTTGCGCGGTTGGCCCGACCACCTCTTCTTCGTCAGACGACCACGAGAACTGAATGGAAGGAGGACTCGCCGCTCTTTGACCCTCGGCACCGCTCATTTTCAAAGAAAACAAAGAACTTAAACTAAAAAGAAGATAAAAGCCCTTACTGGAGTCTGATCGGCGTCGGAAGAACTTGAGTAAATGAGAGAACTTTGAGGTTGTGAGCGAGAGAGTGAAAATGACATACAGGAGCAAATGGCTAACCCCTCACCCCTATTTATACTCGTCCAAGCATTTAATGCTCACGAGGTTCGTGCAACAGATCGGTTAGCGGACTCGCCACTGCTCGATGTGTCTCACGAATATTCCCAAGATTCCATAAAGAGATCGGTTAATTATAGAGCGGTAGATCCAGGTGTTTCGAATTACAGATCGGATAATCATATTAGAACTCGAAAAATAATTAATAAGATAATAATTGGCAAAATAAAATCTTTATTTCCAAAAGATCGGATTGCATCATTTGGGCGATCTCAAGAGATCGGAGTACATTTCCAAAAATCAGATTACATCATTTGGGCGATCTCAAGATCGGATTACATCTGATTACATCAAAAGGCCGACCTCTAAAAATCAGCGGAACATCCTATCTAAAGAAGCCTATGTCAATAGCCAACATTGTGACTGATCCACAGGGTGTCGCCGATCGGAGCTTAACCCGCTGTCGGAACACCCAATGTGGAGGGAAACCGCTGTGGGAACACCCAATGTGATGAGAAGCCGAATGAACTCAGTTGAGCGACTCGAGATCGGCAGAGTCGAGGTCCGCAATCCAGATCGGTCAATTGATCCAGTTCCCTCATCATCATCAGACAAGGTTATGCGATCACCAGGGTCGTAAATTTTCAGTCGAGGAGTAAGGAAGTCCATCGGAAAAGGATCAAAGCCACAGTTGTAGCCGGAACTTCACGAGCACTAGAACTGGGAAGTAAGAAGGAAGAGAGGAAATGGGATGAAGGGAAGTCTCTTTCGTCTGGGGTATATATAGGGGAAAACGGGCATTTATTACTGAGCAGAAAACGAAGCGGACGATTCGGGAATCGAGGGGAAATTAATGCTTTGACCAGACTGAGGCTGATTAAGGGATCGAAATAATAGAGATTGGAGGATGGGAGATCAGCATGAGAGATCGGAATAGGAGCGTGTCAAGAAGATCGAGAAGGGGGAGGGAACGGAAGACAAAGAGAATAAGACAAATCCCAAATAACCGCCGCCGAATCGGAGTGAGGTAGTTAAAGCGTTACAGACGAGATCTCCACATACGCCTAAGAATCGCCCGCAATCCGACAGTGCCGTGGTATGTCATGTGATCCTGTACATCCCAATCCCCACCGTTGATCTCACTGGTAAGGACAAACCTGGAACCCTTGGATCAAGAGAGAAGACGACAATACCAGCGTCTTTCGCTCTTAGCCCTCAGATCATTCCGGACAAGAAGATTTGGGACTGTCAGATTGAAAGAACAAAAGGACAAATATTCTAAAGAGTGATCTCAGCCATTCATTTTGATTCTCTTTAATTCCTGAACATCCGATCATGTCCTTTGAAATCTTGACCCTCCATCTCCCTCAAAATAAATCCTGACCCTTCATGGGGAGCACCCGATTCCTATAAATACCTGCATGAAAAACTGTTCAAAGGACTGGCAAAAAAGAGAGGTAGTTATTATAGCGGAAGAACTCTGAAACTTCATTCAGTTTGTTATTCTGCTACTTAGAAGTGTTGATTAGAAAGACTTTCGAAACTAGTTTTCTGAAGTCTTTTTCTTGAAAAGGATTCTGAATACTGGAACTCTACATTTTCAGTTTGTTCATTTTCTGGTCACACTCTCACTTTCAGCCCTTTATCAGCTCTGTTTTCATTCCCATTGTCCAAGCTCAACTTCATTCCACTCGATTTTTATCTTAATCTGATTGCATTTTAGCTAAGCACCCTTCAGGTCACGACGAACATCAGCCTTCAGGCTAATCAGTCCGCTGTCTTATCACTATTTGTCACCCCGTAGTTATTTCAATAGATTTGGCTCCTTACAGGTAAGAGCTCATATTGCTGTTTTATTAACTGTTTACGTTTACTTTTCGCACTTTCTTTGTTCTTCTTATGTATGCGATTTTCTCCAAGTTCATTTTGTGCAAAAGAACCCCAAAAAATGTTACTCTCGAGTTATCTCTTTAGTGATCAGTCCATCATTTTATTAATCTTCGTCATTTCTGAATGCAAGTTTTCTAGCTCCTAATAGCGTGTAAGTGGTTGGGTAAAACGTAGGTAACTGCAATTTAAGGGTCTCTTTTAAAAGAGAGAGCCTGAATAACACGTCAGGAAAATAGCCAAACTATTAGGCTGACGTAATTCGGCAAGATGCCATAAAGTGGAATAAAACCAAAGTAAACGAAACAGAATAGATCGGACATTAATAGGTATTGGTAAGATGACTACATGGAAGGTCGGTAAATCAAGTCTAGTATCCCCCATTTAGTCACAAGGTATCAAGAAGCCTTATCCCCAGCATCTTTGAATGCCAGAATCCTTAGCTTTAGGCTCTTATGACATGTAGCTGAAATTAAAATTCGGGAGATTGGAAAAGTCCCTTTCAGGCTCCTGTTAATCTAAAAGAGATCGTAGGAGAGTTCCTATCCGGTCTCAACTCAAAATTTTAATAAATATTAAATAGAGATCGGAGGAGAGTTCTTATCCGGTCTCAACTCAACAAAATTTTAATAAATATTAAATAGAGATCAGAGGAGAGTTCTTATTCGGTCTCAACTCAATTTTAATAAATATTAAATAGAGATCGGAAGAGAGTTCTTATCCAGTCACAACTCAAAATTTTAATAAACGTTAAATAGAGATCGGAGGAGAGTTCTTATCTGGTCTCAACTCAAAATTTTAAATAATTTAAAAAAGATCGGAGGAGAGTTCTTATCCGGTCCCAACTTAGAATTTTAACAGATATTAAAGGGTTCGGAGAAGAGTTCTTATCTGATTCTTAAATTAAATTTTAATAAAATATTCCTTTCAAATAAAATTAACATACAACAGTAACTCACTAAGGTTGTCTCATTTACTTATGTATCTGGGTGATCCAAATTTAGTGAAAAATCAAATGTTCCTTTAGTCAAAAGGATTAACATGTCCATTCAAGCCCTCCTAACTAATGCAAAATTAAATCTACTTACCCTTATTAAGGGACGAGGTGGGGTGCCTAACACCTTCCCCACCCGTTTACGGACCCCGAACCTAGAATCTCTGTCTTGAAGTGGTTTCATTTCAATCTATTTTCACAAATGATTTTCTTTAGTTTCCCTCAGAACTAAGGTGGCGACTCCTCACTCTTTCCCACTTCGGTGAGGGTTCGTTCAGGCGACCGCAAAATCCCTTGCGACAAACTACTCAAAACCAAAAACAAAATGTACATACAGTGTCATGCATTACAGTACAAAATGCCAAATGTGGTATACTCACTATACCCAAAAATCTCTTGCTGGAGGTATATGCAGCCTAGTCTGCTGCCCTGTCTGTCTCTCTACCTGCGGCGACAATAAAAGCTATCATTTGAGACAATGTCTCAGTGGTGCACAACATTAACCAAATACAATTTAAATCACAATTCATAAATCATATCAATAGTGGATACTTAAAACCATAGTCAATTTCAAGACAGTAATTGTCCATAAGAATTTAAACTCCATTTGTCAATATCACAATAATTTTCATAAGTTAGATCATGTTTGAATTCAAAAGACAGTATATGTCAATGAGAGTTTAAATCCATTTCACAATCTCACAATACATATCAATAAATCACACACAGCTTAATCATGATCCATAGTTCAATTCGTCCCAAAAGCCAATGGCTAATGAGGTATTCAATTCGTCCCAAAAGTCGATGACTAATGAGGAATAACATAGCTAGCTAGCAAAAATATGAGTACTCATCCAATTCGTCCTCAACAGGCACACACCTCAACACTTCAGCTAGAGAGGGAATTCAATTCGTCCCACTAGACAAGCTAATGAGGAATACAATCAATATACATGATAGTTGTGGTTTCAAACCATTTCCAATGCTTTTAAATCAATAAGTATCCATCAATGTCATTCAAACAATTTCTCACAGTTTCAAATCATTTACAATGCTTTTCAAGCAATAAATATTCATTCAAATACATTTCCACAATTTAAAACAATAATATACAAATAGTCAATATTTATTTCAATTGAAAATAATTCAAAAGAAATAGTTGTTGTGCACAAACCTCTGATATTTGTCCCCTGGTCTTGACTCAGTATTTCTTTCCCTTTTGCTGAGTCCTGGTTAACTGAGAAACACAATTTGAAGTGTTTCAGTGCTAAATTAATTTGCCTCTAACGATAATGTTCGATAAACAATTCACTGAATACATTTATTTGCTTAATCATCTAATATACCGACCCTCGATGTTTTCTAGGTAAATTAGGTTTTAGTGTCCTTTATATGTCACATTCGATAGGGTTTTAGGGTTGGTACGTGTTACCAAACTCAATTCTATGTATATTGCGTTTTCTTGCATTTCATTACAAATTGCTGGATTTCGGGATACTAGTTTGACCTAGCCGGACGATCTAGTTCCCTCGGTTTTCAGGTTTCGGTCAAAACTACAAACTTGTAGATCTATGTCTTATTGCACGCGGGGCAAAATTTCAGGTCAATCCGAGTTAAGTAGACCAAGTTATGGTCATTATACTATTGCTGGTCAAATGGCATCAAATTATGTCAATTTTAGGTCAATTTGGTCAACTTTGGTTCGGCCAGTTTTTGGACCCGAACTTGTGCAAGCTTTTTGACTTGCTTCTGGTCATTTCTGGGTTTTGGTGTCTTCATAAGACTTGTAGGTATGGGTCTTAACTATTCATGGTTAAAATATCAGGTCAATTGGACCTGTTTGGAGTGAGTTATGGTCTAAACACTCACTGCTGCCCAATTGGTCATTTTTCAGGTCCTAATTGTACCTAATCCGAATTGGTCATTTTCTTAGGTCACCTTGCAAGCAGAATTTTGGTATGCTTTCTCAATGAAAGTTGGCACATTTTGTGCCTCGTTCCACCTCCAATTGGTCTCATACCAATTGAGGTTACACATTTAAACTTTTTGGCTAAAATGTACACTGCCCTTAGTTACCTTGCTTAAACACACATCAATCACACACTTACCTTGCAATATGTTTACTTCCCTACCAAATCTGTTTTGGTACATTACCAAAAACATATTCCACTTTACATTAATATTACTTTGGGCAGATTACAATTATCCTCAACACACCAAATATAATTCACATTTACAAGTTCTAAGTACAATCACATACACACCTAACCATTACAAATCTTACATACACTTTACAATATCAATCTATATACATATCCATCAAACTTCTATGTCAATATTCTGCCACCACCTTCATGAACACACACATTTATTCAAGAATCCCCAAGCTGCCGAAATTCTTCCTCAATACCAAAGTGTCCTACAATCATCAATTTTCATCCAAGTGCAAAAATCACCTTATACATATGAAATATTTTACTAGGATATTAAATCACCATAACCAACATAATTTCCCATCAAATATATGCACAATTATCTCATCAATTACATGACTACATGGCTGTCCAAAATGAACACAACAATAACTCTTCAAACTCAAAAATTTTCTTCACAAATCCAACACCCATAACATGCACACAAAATTTAACAAAGCTATCTTCAAAAATGCTAACTTATCTTATGGTTGGAGCTTGCTAAACCTTGATTAAACTTCTTAAATTTGGTATCAAACTCTTCCTTTTGATGTGTAGACAATTTTTCATGAAGGGACCTAAGTGATTGAAGGTGAAATGGAAGGGTTAGATGAAGCTTTAAGGAAACGTCAATGGTGGACTTCTCTTCTTCTCAATTCGGCTGGTTTTATGGAAATAGAGAAGATGAACTTTCTGCTGGGATAATGGAAGTACAGCTGCCCCATTATGTGTCTATTATATTCCTTTAGTGGCCCACTCACTCAATTATAACTATATAATAAGCTTACATGTTTTATTTACACATTTTTCACTCCATTTTGGCTATTTGTATTAGGTACCCTCAATTTAATTTTTCATTTTATTTTCTAAGTGTAATATTATTTATTTTTAATGGGCATTTAGGTCAAAAGATAATTCGGGATGTCAAATGACCATAATGCCTGTTCGAGTTGCATTCAGATTTTTGGTAACACCGGGTTTTGTCTGTTTTTCGATTTCTCACTTTTCTTTGTACTAATTATTTAATTTTTCTCTGATCTTTCTAATGATATTTATTCTTCAATAAGGGTCTATTTAAGTCCTAAAAATGTTTTCCAGGGTTCCCATGATCCAGGAGCTAGTCAACGGTCCACGCCGTGACTTCCGTCTGATCACCATCGCTAGGGTTTCCGGCTCGCTTAACTTGATCACATTTCTTTGCTATTATTTTTCCTTTGTTTTTCTTGTATTTTCTTTTCTTGTATTTCATTATTTTATGTCTTCTCACTCAATATTGAAGTGTAGTTCTTGGCATCCTAGCTGTTCGGACAACACTAGTCACCGGAGCAGCAGAACGCACTACCGAACTTATGGGTGTTACACTCAATGCACACAATTCACCATTAAAGTCCAACATTCACATCCACCCAAATTCAATGTACATCCACACTTATTTTACACAAACACTTCCATGGCAATTATACAAACTACCCACAATTCAATACCATCATAGTTCATTAATAAACTTCATATTCACACACACAAATTCATGATATTATAGGCTGCCAAACATGGCAATTTGCCAAAGCATCAAGGTCTCATTTCAAACCCTTAATTCAAGCACTAACATGCACATACTTGGACATTAACCTACTACCACTTCTATTTGAGTTAATCAACCTTAATTCCCATCAAATACATATAAGAATAAGTCACTAACCATGCATTTTCATGGTGTAACACCCTCCCTATAGCAACTCCGTACATTCTACTATTCCGGTGACCAGTGTCGGTCCGGACAGCTAGAATGTCCAGAAAAATATTTAAACTAAAGTGAGGAACCATAATTAATTCAAATATTAATAAGAAAAATTTAGGAAAAATTTTAGAAATAAAATACAACCAAGTTAAACGAGCCGGTGCCCTAACAATGGGTAACCTAGTGAAAAGTTGCGGTTCTCGCAACTAGGAGCCCTAGACCCGAGAGAAAATTCATAAAATAATTTTTGGGACTCCAGAGAAGGGTTATTGAGGTTCCTATGGCATTAGAATGCCAAGAAAATATTTAGAAAATTTTTTCAATTGGTACAGACAATTTTGACCCGTTAAGCCAAACGGAGGGCATTTTGGTCATTTCGTCTTCAGAGATGATTTTTGGCCGACTTGTCCAGTTAAGTAAATAATTATTATAACATAAAATATGAATAAATATTGCTAAAAATTAAATTGAAAATGAGTAGAGAATAGAAGAAAAAAAAATGGAAGAAAATACCAATTATGACATCATATGATGTCATTAAACACTTACCCACCAATCACATTTAATCAACACTTAAATTAACTAATAAAATATGGATAAGAATATAGCAAAAGCTCATAAAAATCCAGCAGCCATCACCTTCACAAAACCCACCCGTAGCTCTCAAATTCCATACCCATTCCACCATAGAAAACTTCATCAAGCTTCACACCCCACTAAGTTTCACCATAAACTCACTTAATCACTTCACAAAAACTCGTTCTTGCATCTTAAACTCTCTCTAACCAGCAAAAATAAGAAGGAAAAGAAAGTTTTTACAAGTTTAGGAGTTAGCTCCAACAAGGTTAGTGCCATCTTTCTCCTTCTTCCTTTGGATATTCATGTTAAAACATTAAGTTAGGCTAGGAAATTGTGGAATTGAAGAAAATTAAACATGCTAAGGTAAATGGTGAATTTTGGCAACCTATTGGGGGTGATGATTTTGATGGTTTTGATGGGCTTAGAGTGGACTAGAGATGGTGTTTAAAGTGTATATATATATATATATATATATATATATATATATATATATATATATATATATATAATGAATTAGTGTGTTTAACTAAGGTGTGTGGTGTGAATTGATATGGGGAATTAGGGTTTTGGAGAGAAACTTGGACTTTGCTTATGTAATGGTGAATGAACATTTTAATGGTCAATTAGTGACCATTTGAGGTAAGTTGACCATAACTTAGAGTGAATTATAGCATTACAAACTGATTTGGTATGCTGCCTAGTGAAACCAGCAGGTTGGCTGTGAGTCCAGCCTGTTTGGACAGCCATAACTTGGGCTGTGTAGGTTCAATTGGTATTTGGCCAATTGGACATGAAACTAGACACATAATGGCACAATTTTGGTGAAGAAACCATGCCCAAAAGACCAAATCAAGTGGACCAAAAACTTGTCTCAATCTGGATGTCCTGCCACCAAATTCTGCAGAAAGACCAAATGAACAGTGATTATTCATTTGGCCATAACTCATTGTAGAATGGCCCAATTGACCTGAAAGTTTTACAGAAACAAGTTAAGATATAGACCAACAACTTTTATGAAGAAACCTACCCCAAAGTATGACCAGAACCTATCCAACAAGGCAGTTGCAGTCACTATTCACTACACTGTAGATATGGTCAGTTCTGTAATTTTTCAATCCGGCCAGTTGTGGTTTTTGGACCATAAATTGAGCTACAAAACTCCAAATGGAGTGATTCAAAAAAATAAATTCAACTAGACAAAATAAAGAACAACTTTAATGTTTATCATTTTCTCAAATTCCCACTGCAACAGTAACTAATGGAATAGTAAATTTAGGGTATAAAAACTGAAAATTCTGCTCCATTAGTTTTAAGCTTAGAAATGGTATTGGTGATTAATGCCAACAAGTTTCGAATGCAAAATGTGGTATGTTGGGAGTGTTAAAACCAATGTACCTATTTTCTATGCAAAAGTCAACATTTTTGTTAACTAATAAAGTGAATAGTAACACCAAAGCTTGAAATTCAAAAATTACAAAATTCAAAAGTATCAAATGCCCTAGTATACCTAACAAAGATTGGTTTGGATAGTTTGGCATGCTAATAGGGTTCAGTTAGCAGTATTGCACATGGCATTATGCCATTCCGTGAGTTCATGGCTTCTAGCCATTCTGACATTGTGTTGATATTTGGCCTTGTGCCTATTGTTATCTGACTTATTAGGTACATTACGTTGCACCGGGAGATGCATATGTCACCGATGGTGTGACGGCCCCAGGTACTAGATACCCACTGCTAGTTTACCCGTTTATCCAGTCCAGTCGTCCAGTATAGGTTACCTGGGCAACCAAAAGAATGAAAGTGGATAAATTTAACGAAATAATGAATATAACAAGTACAAAACAAGTAAGACATCGTTGCATTCAATGCATATTTATTTCTGTTATTTCCTTTTATTTTATTATTGGCACCACTAAGCATTATTGCTTAGCGCGTTGCTTTTGCCACGTGTAGGTTCTAGAGATACTGACCAAGAGCCCAGTAGACCACAGACTGGGTGAGACCTCCTGCAGCTCTGCATAGTGTCCGTGTCACCTCACCATCTTCAGTGCATTGGTAGGACACTAGGTTTCATTTTGGTATTTTGTAATTAACTTTTATTTTCTTTTGTGTAAATGGAACTTATGTAATGTATTTTGATGTTAACATAAATAGTGAAAAATTGTGTTTATGAATGGAAATTAAGAAATTTTCTTTTTTTTTATTATTATTGCTTGTATATGAATGCTATGAGAAATGAATGTTTGAGTAATGGAAAGGTTGTTGAAAAATAATTGAGACCTTGTTGATGATTATTGGAGTTGAGAGTGATTGGATATGATTATCGGAAGTGTTTTTCACAGGTTCCGAAGAACTGTTTTCTCCATTTTTAGCCGGTACTCTGCCGGATTTTCTATAAAATTTTCAGAATCTCAAATAAATTATAATTTCAATAAATGACTTAAATGAATTATATTTCACAAGTTATATTCAAAACTATGATAAAAATTAATTAAAGAAGAATAAAAATGATTAAGATAAAATAGAATGTTCCGGTACACCGTGTGACATAGCTTACTCGGATATACTATAGACGGGTAAGGGGTGTCACATTTAGTGGTATCAGAGCACGGTTTAGGCGTTTCTAGGCGTAGATTGAGTCCATACCATGCATTGCATTTGTAAGAGTCGAGGTGACACTAATGCAGATCTGTTTGTTTTTGTTATTTTGAATAGGATATGGACCCTACATCTCAGAGGGCAGTTGAGGAGGAAATGGAGAGTCATGCTCCACCTGCAGCAGCTGAGACTGGGGGTAGGGGAGAACCTACTCCGCCAGCTCAAGTAGAGCCTGCTCAGCCTCCACAGGCCATGTTCCAGCAAATGGCCAAATTCTTCAAACAAATGGCTGGGGTAATGCCAGCACCACCACCACCACCACCTCCACAACAGAAATCACACCTGGAAAGACTAAGAAAATTTGGAGCAGTGGACTTCTTTGGCAAGAGAGAAGATGATTCTGTTGCAGCCGAAAATTGGTTGAACAGAACAGGCAGGGTTTTAAAACAACTCCACTGCACTCCAGAGCAAAATCTAGAAGCTGTTGTATCTCTGTTGCAAGATGATGCATATGAATGGTGGGATACGGTATCCAGTGAAGTACAGCCAGAAGTAATAACTTGGGACTTCTTCCTCTCTGAATTCAAGAAGAAATATGTGGGTAGTGTATACCTGGAAGAGAGAAGAAGAGAGTTCATTAACCTGAGGCAGAGACAGCTGACAGTGGCCGAGTATGAAAAGGAATTTGTCAGATTAAGCCGCTATGGAAGGGAGATAGTCCCTAATGAAGCTGAAAGGTGTAAGAGATTTGAAGAGGGATTAAATGACAATATAAAGATCATGATCACTACCTTGGGAATCACCGACTTTACCAAGTTAGTGGAAGCTGCAATAAAGGTTGAAAAGGTTAGAATAAGTGAGCAGACCAGAAGAGAGAGACAGCAGAAGAGGGACCCAAGTCAGTCCAGTTCATCTCCTGCATTTGGGAAGAAGTTCAAGGGTCCACCTGCACAGAGTTCAGGTCAACCACAAGGTCAGGGTCAGTCTCAGGGGCCCAAGCCACAATTTACCCCTAGGAGAGGTCAGTCCACACCATCAGTCGGCAGCTCTCTAGGGATGGGGTTCAGGGGACCAGTCCCAGCATCTTCTGCATGTCCACATTGCCTGAAGTGCCATAAGGGGGAGTGTTGGAGAGTGACTGGTGCCTGCTTAAGGTGTTGGTCGACAGAGCATCAGCTGAGGAATTGTCCACGCAGAACTACTACAGCTGCTCCAACACAAGCAGACAGACCTGCTCCTGCATCACAAAGGGGTAGGAAATCTGGCAAATCTGACGCAGTGGGATCATCACAGAGGCCTGCATCTGAGCCAGCAGAGAAGCCTGAGGGCAGACCGCCTGCAAGAGCTTATGCCATTAAAGCTCAGGAGGAGCAAGATGCCCTGGACGTCATCAGGGGTACGTTCTCCCTCTACAATACATCTGTGCATGCATTAGTGGATCCAGGATCCACTCATTCATATATCTGCATCAACTTACCCGTAGAAAGGGGGATACTAGTAGGGGAGAGTGACCAAGACATTCTGGTCACTAATCCGTTGGGCCACAGTGTAGTGGTGAACAAAGTGTACAAGGGTTGCCCGTTAAGGATTTAGGGGTATGAATTCTCGGCAGATCTAATTGAGTTGCCCTTCCACGAGTTTGACGTGATTTTGGGAATGGATTGGTTGTCACGTCATCAGGCAATAGTTGATTGTAAACTGAAGAGGATTTCTTTGAAAACTCTTAGGGGTAATGAGATCACAGTTGTGGGGGAAAGGATAGATTTCTTGTCCAATTTCATCTCAGCCACAGTTGCAAGAAGAATGATGAGAAAAGGCTGTGAAGCCTACCTAGCACATGTGGTGGATACTAGGCAGGCTAAGCCAAACCTGAGTGATATACCCACAGTAAGAGACTTCCCAGAGGTATTTCCTGAAGAGTTGCCTGGTTTACCACTAGAAAGGGAAGTTGAATTTGCTATTGAGACACTGCCGGGTACAACACCCATTTCCATTGATCCTTATAGGATGGCACCCACTGAATTGAGGGAGTTGAAAACTCAGTTGCAAGAGTTGCTTGATAAGGGGTTCATACGCCCCAGTGTGTCACCATGGGGAGCTCCAGTGTTGTTTGTGAAAAAGAAGGATGGGACTTTGAGGTTATGCATCGATTACCGGCAGTTGAATAAAATGACTGTGAAGAACAAATATCCGTTGCCTAGAATTGATGATTTGTTTGATCAATTGAAGGGAGCAGGAGTATTTTCTAAGATTGATCTTAGATCAGGGTATCATCAATTGAGGGTGAAGGATGTAGATGTGCCAAAGACTGCCTTCAGGACCCGGTATGGGCATTATGAGTTTCTGGTGATGCCCTTTTGGCCTAACAAATGCACCAGTGGCATTCATGGACCTTATGAACCGTATCTTCCACCAACACTTAGATAGGTTCGTAGTGGTCTTTATTGATGATATTCTGGTGTATTCCAAGACCAGTGAAGAACATGATGAACATTTGAGGATTGTTCTGCAAACCCTGAGAGAAAAGAAGCTATAAGCTAAGTTGTCCAAGTGTGACTTCTGGTTAAATGAGATTGCATTCCTTGGACACATAGTGTTAGCTGATGGGATTAGGGTGGATCCCAAGAAAATAGAAGCAGTGATGGAATGGAAGCCTCCCAGAAATACAACTGAGGTTAGAAGCTTCTTGGGGCTAGCTGGGTATTACAGGAGATTTGTGAAGGGATTTTCGTTAATAGCTGCTCCAATGACCAAGTTGTTACACAAGAATGTCAGATTTGACTGGAATGACAAGTGTCAGGCTAGTTTTAGAAGTTGAAAGCTATGTTGACAGAGGCACCAGTGTTAACACAGCCAATGTCGGGAAAGGACTTTGTGGTCTACAGTGATGCCTATCATAATGGGTTAGGGTGTGTATTGATGCAAGAAGGGAAGGTGGTCGCTTATGCTTCCAGGCAGCTAAGGCCACATGAACAGAATTACCCTACCCATGATCTAGAGCTTGCAGCAATTATCTTCGCACTGAAGATATGGAGGCACTACTTGTATGGTGAAAAGTGCTACATTTACACAGATCACAAAAGCCTGAAATACTTGCCAACCCAGAAGGAGCTCAACCTTAGACAGAGACGATGGATTGAGTTCCTAAAGGACTATGACTGTGTAATTGACTACCATCCTGGGAAGGCAAATGTAGTTGCTGATGCTTTGAGCAGAAAATCCATCACAGCTTTGAGATTATTGAATGCCCGTCTATCTTTGGTTCGACATGGAGCTATTTTGGCTGAGTTGCAAGTGAGGCCAAGCCTGTTACAGCAGATTTTAGAGGGGCAGAAGGTAGATGAGAAGCTAAAAGCTATTATGAGAAAAATCCTAGAAGGGAAAGAAACTGACTATGAAGTGAAAACAGATGGGTGTCTGTACTACAAAGGAAGATTGTGTGTACCAGATGATGGAGAATTGAAGGCCAGTATTCTAAAAGAGGCACACACCAGTGTGTATGCTATGCACCTAGGAAGTACAAAAATGTATCATGATCTAAAACTTCAGTATTAGTGGCCTGGTATCAAGAAGGACATAGCTGACTATGTGACTAAATACTTGACATGTCAGCAAGTCAAGGCAGAACATCAAGTTCCATCAGGTTTGCTACAGCTTATACACATACCTGAATGGAAATGGGATCGGGTCACCATGGATTTTGTAAGTGGTCTACCTCTCACCCAGAAGAAACATGATGCAGTATGGGTGATAGTGGATAGATTGACAAAGTCAGCACACTTTTTGCCAGTTAGGACTGACTACTCACTGGAGAAGTTAGCAGAATTGTATATTAGTGAGATAGTTAGACTGCATGGAATTCCACTTTCCATCATATCTGATCGAGACCCAAGGTTTACATCGAGATTTTGGAAGAAGTTACATGAGTCCTTGGGTACACAACTCCACTTCAGCACAGCTTTCCATCCTCAGACGGATGGGCAATCAGAAAGAGTAATCCAGGTAAACAATTAAACCAATTGAATTAATACAAATATTGAACTAAAATGATAATAATAATGTGAAATATATGTCAGGTCCTTGAGGATATGCTGAGGAGTTATGTCATTGATTTTGAGGGAAGTTAGGATAGATACCTCCCATTGGTAGAATTTGCATATAACAATAGCTACCAAGCTAGCATCCAAATGGCCCCGTATGAAGCACTGTATGGGAGGAAATGTAGAACTCCAGTGTGCTGGACTGAATTGGGCGAAGACAAACTAGTAGGGCCAGACCTGGTGAAACAGACTGAGGAGAAAGTAAAACTAATCAAAGCCAATCTGAAGGTTGCCTCAGATAGACAGAAATCTTATGCCGACCTGAAGAGAAAAGAAATAGAGTATGCGGTTGGCGACAAAGTGTTCCTCAAGGTGTCACCATGGAAGAAGGTACTGAGATTTGGAAGAAAAGGTAAGTTGAGCCCTAGGTTTATTGGCCCGTATGAAGTCATTGAACGTGTGGGACCAGTAGCCTACAGGCTAGCTTTACCACCAGAGCTGGACAAGATCCACAATGTGTTCCACGTATCTATGCTAAGAAGATACCGCTCAGATCCTTCACATGTCATCTCCATGGAAGAAATTGAAGTGCAACCGGATTTGACATATGAAGAAGAACCCATACGGATCCTGGCTCGGCAAGTGAAAGAGTTGAGGAATAAGCAGATTCCACTGGTGAAAGTGCTTTGGAGGCACCACAACACCGAAGAGGCAACTTGGGAAAGTGAAGAGATGATGAGGCAACAGTTCCCTCAACTGTTTGCATCAGGTAAATTTTGAGGACGAAATTTAAATTAGAGGGGAAGAGTTGTAACACTCTCCCTGTAGAAACTCCGTACATTCTACTGTTCCGGTGACCAGTGTCGGTCCGGACAGCTAGAACGTCCGGAAAAATATTTAAACTAAAGTGAGGAACCATAATTAACTAAAATATTAATAAGAAAAATTTAGGAAAAATTTTAGAAATAAAATACAACCAAGTTAAACGAGCCGGTGCCCTAACGATGGGTAACCTAGTGAAAAGTTGCGGTTCTCGCAACTAGGAGCCCTAGACCCGAGAGAAAATTCATAAAATAATTTTTGGGACTCCAGAGAAGGGTTATTGAGGTTCCTATGGCATTAGAATGTCAAGAAAATATTTAGAAAAAATTTTCAATCGGTACAGACAATTTTGACCCGTTAAGCCAAACGGAGGGCATTTTGGTCATTTCGTCTTCAGAGATGATTTTTGGCCGACTTGTCTAGTTAAGTAAATAATTATTATAACATAAAATATGAATAAATATTGCTAAAAATTAAATTGAAAATAAGTAGAGAATAGAAGAAAAAAAAATGGAAGAAAATACCAATTATGACATCATATGATGTCATTAAACACTTACCCACCAATCACATTTAATCAACACTTAAATTAACTAATAAAATATGGATAAGAATATAGCAAAAGCTCATAAAAATCCAGCAGCCATCACCTTCACAAAACCCACCCGTAGCTCTCAAATTCCATACCCATTCCACCATAGAAAACTTCATCAAGCTTCACACCCCACTAAGTTTCACCATAAACTCACTTAATCACTTCATAAAAACTCTTCCTTGCATCTTAAACTCTCTCTAACCAGTAAAAAGAAGAAGGAAAAGAAAGTTTTTACAAGTTTGGGAGTTAGCTCCAACAAGGTTAGTGCCATCTTTCTCCTTCTTCCTTTGGATATTCATGTTAAAACATTTAGCTAGGCTAGGAAATTGTGGAATTGAAGAAAATTAAACATGCTAAGGTAAATGGTGAATTTCGGCAGCCTATTGGGGGTGATGATTTTGATGGTTTTGATGGGCTTAGAGTGGACTAGAGATGGTGTTTAAAGTGTATATATATATATATATATATATATATATATATATATATATATATATATATATATATAATGAATTAGTGTGTTTAACTAAGGTGTGTGGTGTGAATTGATATGGGGAATTAGGGTTTTGGAGAGAAACTTGGACTTTTCTTATGTAATGGTGAATGAACATTTTAATGGTCAATTAGTGACCATTTGAGGTAAGTTGACCATAACTTAGAGTGAATTATAGCATTACAAACTGATTTGGTATGCTGCCTAGTGAAACCAGCAAGTTGGCTGTGAGTCCAGCCTGTTTGGACAGCCATAACTTGGGTTGTGTAGGTTCAATTGGTATTTGGCCAATTGGACATGAAACTAGACACATAATGGCATAATTTTGGTGAAGAAACCATGCCCAAAAAACCAAATCAAGTGGACCAAAAACTTACCCCAATCCGGATGTCCTGCCACCAGATTCTGCAGAATGACCAAATGAATAGTGATTGTTCATTTAGCCATAACTCATTGTAGAATGGCCCAATTGACCTGAAATTTTACAGCAACAAGTTAAGATATAGACCAACAACTTTCATGAATCAACCTACCCCAAATTATGACCATAACCTATCCAACAACGCAGATTGCGATCCTTTATTCAACGCCTGTAGATATGGTCAGTTCTGAAATTTTCAATCCGGCCAGTTGTGGTTTTTGGACCATAACTTGAGCTACAAAACTCCAAATGGAGTGATTCAAAAAAAGAAATTTAACTAGACAAAATAAGGAACAAACTTTCATGTTTATCATTTTCTCAAATTCCCACTACAACAGTAACTAATGGAATAGTAAAGTTAGGGTATAAAAACTGAAAATTCTGCTCCATTAGTTTTAAGCTTAGAAATGGTATTGGTGATTAATGCCAACAAGTTTTGAATACAAAATGTGGTATGTTGGGAGTGTTAAAACCAATGTACCTATTTTTTATGCAAAAGTCAACATTTTTGTTGACTAATGAAGTGAATAGTAACACCAAAGCTTGAAATTCAAAAATTATAAAATTCAAAAGTATCAAATGCCCTAGTATACCTAACAAAGATTGGTTTGGATAGTTTGGCATGCCAATAGGGTTCAGTTAGCAGTACTGCACATGGCATTATGCCATTTCATGAGTTCATGGCTTATAGCCATTCTGACATTGTGTTGATATTTGGCCTTGTGCCTATTGTTATTACAAACTTATTAGTCATTACATTGCACCGGGAGATGCATATGTGACCGATGGTGTGACGGCCCGAGGTACTAGATACCCAGTTCCAGTTTACCTGTTTTTCCAGTCCAGTCGTCCAGTATAGGTTACTTGGGCAACCAAAAGAATGAAAGTGGATAAATTTAACGAAATAATGAATATAACAAGTACAAAACAAGTAAGACATCGATACATTCAATGCATATTTATTTTTGTTATTTCCTTTTATTTTATTATTGGCACCACTAAGCATTATTGCTTAGCGCGTTGCTTTTGCCAGGCGTAGGTTCTGGAGATACTGACCGAGAGCCCAGTAGACCACAGACTGGGTGAGACCTCCTGCAGCTCTGCATAGTGTCCGTGTCACCTCACCATCTTCAGTGCATTGGTAGGACACTAGGTTTCATTTTGGTATTTTGTAATTAACTTTTATTTTCTTTTGTGTAAATGGAACTTATGTAATGTATTTTGATGTTAACATAAATAGTGAAAAATTGTGTTTATGAATGGAAATTAAGAAATTTTCTTTTTTTTTTATTATTATTGCTTGTATATGAATGCTATGTGAAATGAATGTTTGAGTAATGGAAAGGTTGTTGAAAAATGATTGAGACCTTGTTGATGATTATTGGAGTTGAGAGTGATTGGATATGATTATCGGAAGTGTTTTTCACAGGTTCCGAAGAACTGTTTTCTCCATTTTTAGCCGGTACTCTGCCAGATTTTCTATAAAATTTTCAAAACCTCAAATAAATTATAATTTCAATAAATGACTTAAATGAAATATATTTCACAAGTTATATTCAAAACAATGATAAAAATTAATTAAGGAAGAATAAAAATGATTAAGATAAAATATAATGTTCCGGTACACCGCGTGACATAGCTTACTCGGATATACTGTAAACGGGTAAGGGGTGTCACACATGGCTACCAAAACTAAGGTTCACCAATACTCATCATTTCCTCAATTTTTCTTAGCAATTCAACTTATCCAAAGCTCAACACAAGGATTAGTGAAGGTAAATGAAAAGATTAAGTACTAACCTCAACTTAAGCTTCACAAATCCATGGAATTTCCTCTCCTTTTTGCTGCCCACATACTGCCCATGGTGTGAAGACCACTTTTAATGAAGGGAGTTTCAAGAAATATGTCTTGAATCATGGTAGATTTGAGCTTATGCATGAATGGCCATGAAGGAAGCTTGGAAGAACATTTGGCCATGGAAGAATTTGAGAAAGCAATTTGGAAAAGTGAAAGAAAATGAGGAAGAAAGTGAATTTGCATGCTATCCACTTGGTTTTATATGTCCACTAATCCCACTTAGTGGAGCACTAACCATAAATTAATGATTTAATTAGTTAAAGTTCCATAATTTGCACATTTGCCTCATTTCTTTCACTATTTAAATAATGTACCACATTTTTATTTTTCATGACATTGTCAAAGTGTAATACTACTTATTTTTAATGGACATTGAGATCAAAAGTCAACTCTAGGTGTCAAATGACTACAATGCCCCTATTCGGGTTGTATTCCTGATTTTTCAGTAACACCGAGTTTTGTCATTTTCTCGATTTCTTATTTTTCTTTGTACTAATTAATTAATTTTTCTTTGATATTTCTAATGACATTTATACTTCAATAAGTCTTTAATTATGTCTTGAAACTAAATTTTGAGGGTTTCCTGCAGTCCTGGGGTCGGCTATTGCCTGCGCCATAACTTCCCCATAGGTCACCCATCACTGCAGTGCTGGCTCATTTAACTTGGTTACATTTCATTGTTATTATTTTTCCTTTGTTTTTCCTATATTTTCCTCTATTGTATTTCACTACCTTATATCTCCACACTAATATTTAAATATAATTCCAAGCATCCTAGCTGTACGGACAGACACTATCACTAGAACAATAGAACACACTACCGAACATAGGGGTGTTACATCCAGTACCTATGCGTGGCAAACAGCGATGCACTAGGCAATACAGCTTAGTGGTGCCAATATAAAATAAAAATAAACTAAATAAATAAATATGCCAAATTTAAGGTATTATTTTATGTAGACTAATTTTTTGGCAATTATTCATAATATTATTACTTTCAGCTTTTTTTATATTTATTATTTGGTTATAAATCATGAAGATTTATTTCTGGTTGCCCAAGTAACCTATACTAGTGATTGGACTGGATAAATGGCTAAACTAGCACTGGGTACCAAGTACCTCAGGCCGTCACACCATTGGTCACAGAGTGTCTTCAGGTGTGCAACAGAAAGGCTAACAAGCCATAACAAGCATCGGCACAAGACCAAGTGTATCAAGCATCGCAAAATGGCCATAGGCCGTAATGTCATAAAATAACATAAAATATCACAAATCATGGAATGGCATAAAGCCATATGCAGTATTGCTATCAGAACCCTATTGGCATGTCAACCTATCCAAACCAATCATTCTAGGCATACTAGGGCATGTTTACAAAGTTAGTTGTTTATTTCTTTATACTTTATGTTTATTTTTTATGATTCACCTTACTATGCATGCACAAATATTGATTTTTTCATACATAATAAATATGATAGTTCTAATAATACCAAAATCCCACATTTTGAATTTTACTATCACACCCTACTCCTCCGTAAGATGTAACATGATCCCATAGTACACCTAATGAATTACCGTACCGATAACACATTAGATATACTATAAGGGATTTTAAAACAATTTTGTTGAAATTTAAATCATTGTTTAAAATCTGGTGTTATAAAAAATTTTCAAAATTTCGGCAAGGTGTCGGCTATGTTTTGAGAAAACAGTTCTTCAAACCTGAAAAGGAAAACACTCCTAATATATTTTCTCAAATATAACTCCAATAACTGTAGGAGCGAAAGCATGAAAAACAGAAGTTTATACCATTAAATTCAAAAATTTTCACCTAGGGTCACATGCATCATGCAAGATTTATTTTTATCTATTTGATTTCAATGATAAACAACATATTAAAACTCTTTTAATATGTTTTTGGATCTGTATTTGCCATTTAAGATTTTTAAATTAATCAGATTAATTTTAGAACCCTAGATTAAATCATGAACAAACACACTAACCTCTTGATGCATTGCAGTGTATTTGCACCTTTGAGATGAGTCTTCAGGACACCAGATGTTGTCTCTCTAGCTTGTCCACACCAAGAACACCTATGGCAGCCCTTGAACAACTTATAAAGCTTTTTCTATTATTTAGAAAATCAAGTTCTACCTTTTAAGAGATTAAAGATGTAAACAGGACATTAGAAACAATTTCTAGTATTTTTAATTCAAGAGATTGTTTGCTAATCTCTTGGAATAGATGAGAGATGAAGAAGAAGAGAGGGAGAGCTTCAAAATGGCGTGACAAAGGAGGAGTGGCTACTGGTTATAGTTTTTCTCTTCATAACAACACTTATATAGCTAGGTTAACACATTAAACCCTTGCCACATGTCACCCTCTGATTGGTTCTAGGTTTAATTGACCAAATCACATTGTGCCAAGTGTTAAACCCATATTTAATCTTAATTTTAATCATCTTATATGATTAAAAGACATTTGGCAAGCTTATGTGTAATGCCATGTGTCACCATCTCATGGTGCCACATGTCACCCTGCGAAATGACCAAAATGCCCCTGTGTCTTAATTTTGAGTTCTTAATCCAAAATAATTATTTTTCTTCTTCTAATCAATTTATATCAAATATAAATTAATTAATTAATCTTTAATAATTAATTTCTCATTAATTAAATTCATATTTAAACACTTTAAATATAAATTTAACTTATATTGTACATCCAATAACCTAGATTTGGTTTCAAGCCATGCTAGGGACTTTGTAATCTAATTGCAAACCAAACCTATTTAATTAATCAATTAAACTCTTTAATTAATTAATTAAATCATATTTAATTAGGTGATTACTTGTGTATGTGTGTGACTTACTAGGCTCATCACTAATTGGCAATGAGACATGATATCAACTCTTAATATCATCAGAACTCTTTCTTACCATAAATAATTTCTCTAAATCATTTTATGTACCTCATAGACCATGGTTAACACCTAGCATAGCATGCCATGGCCACACAATAAGTAATAAGGTTTACCTTAAATGAACCTATAATCATATGTTACCATGCACTAGAATCTCTCTGTTACAAAATCCCAACTCAAGCTGGAGTCGTGGTTTATGTCAAACTCCATTTGCCATGAATATTATGTTCTCTTTGAATTCTAGTTCTTGATTAAAAAGATTTTCTCATCATAAACTCTTTTCTAATTAAATTTATCTGTCCTGGCCAGGAACTTGAAACATCAAGAACAATTAAATGAACATAGGATTTTATCTCTATTTACTTAGAGGAACAGATTCCATCTTGATCGACAACTACCTCCATATATAAACTAGTAGGAGCTAACACAAGCCCATATACCCATACACAGTACAAGTATGAAAGCAGTATCAAACTCAAACTACCTATATACAAGATAATTGGGCTATCTCAGGTCTAAAGACTATATGCACTGATATGATTTATGTAACACCCCTATTTGTATAACCTGGTATATTTCACTGTTCCTGTGACCGGTGTCAGTCCGGACAATTAAGGGAATTAGAACCACACTTAAGACAACTAAAGAAGCTATGAACACAAATAATTAGTAATTGCCAGTTAGTTAAGTATAAATAAGAAGAACAGGACATAAAAAATTAAACGAGCCGAGAGTTATAGCGATGGGTGACCGTCTCGGGAACGACTGTGAAGCCATTTTAAACTAAAATTTCGAACTGTAAAATGTGACGCTGCGGTCCTTAGGACCATTACGAACACAATGGAAAAGAGAAAATCACGAAAAAGAACTGTTAAGCCAGTCAAATAATTAGGTCAGAGAGCCGGAAGAAATACTGAATTATTTGCAAACCGGAATGAACCAGCGAGGGGCAAAATTGACCCCGAGAACTGACTCCTGACCTAACTGTTAAATAAAATCGGAGAAAAGAAAATTTCGGAATCAAGAATTAAATTAAAGAATTAATAGAAAAATAGAAAAAAACAAGAAAATAGAAAATGGAAAAGTCAAAAGGTGATGACATCATGCATGACCTCATGCATGATGCCGTAAAGAATATAATTAATTAATTTATTTATTTATTTACATTTTTGGTCTTCCATAAGACTTAAAAATTAAAAAAAGAAAAGAAATAAAATCATTTCTTCTTAAAAAAAAAAGTCCTCATCTCTCTCTCACTTTTCTCTCCTAAGGTTCTTCCATTAACAAGCTTTTAAAGCTTGAAAAACTTAGTTCTTCCCCACAAATTTCAATCCTAAACCCTAAAAAGCTTCTAAGTTACCCTAGAAAAGAAGATTAAAGAAGAATATGAGGGAAGAAAGTGGAAGAATTGAAGCTTTGGGAATACTTCCTTAAAGGTTAGTCAAGAATCCTCTTAATTCTCCTTATATTCATGAATTTGCACATGAAGTGAACTGGTATATAAAATAAAAACAATATATTTAGAAATATAGTAAAATTCAGCCAGCTTAGAGGTAGCTTGAAATTGATGGATTTTGATACAATTAAAAAGGTAGGCAAGCTTGATTGAAGGTGTAGTGGAGGTTTATATAGTTTAATTGCATGAAATGAGCTAAACATGGAAGTTAGGGTTTTGGACCTAGGGTTTGGGAGATAAAATTTGGAGAAATGGTGAAATAGTATTTTTGACCTAATTTGAAGTGAGAAATGTTCATTTGTGATCTAATTAAGTGTGTTAGAAGTGTTTGAATCAAAGCCAAATTCGGATTGGGTATGCAGCATGACCAAAAATCCACTTTGAGGGATCAAAAATGAAATTTTACAAGTCTGATTGGGACTGAAAATAGGCACTAAATGACACAATTTTCATTTAGGAAGCATGCCCAAAAAGTGACTAAAACCTAGTGAACAAATTGACCAAATTTGAAAAATTGCAGGCTGCCTTGCACAAACTGACTAAATGAATAGTGTTTGTTCATTTGGTCATAACTCGAGCTAGGCAAGTCAAAATGACCTGAAATTTTACCAGTGGTTAGATGAGATATAGACCTAAAACTTTCATGAAGAACACCAACTCAAATTATGCCATTAACCCAATCAAATTAATGAGCAAATTTGGATCACTGAATCTGCAGAATGCAGATTTGTCATATGAACAGTAAAGTTTCAATGGCTAAAACTCTCTCTAGAAAACTCCAATTTAGGTGATTCTTGAACCGATGGAAATCTAAGGCATAGTAGAACATTTCGTATGAAGAGACCAAATTATGGACCTAACTTGATCAAATTGCTGAACGAAGTTGGAATCAATAATCTGCAAAACAAAATTCTGCAGCATGAACAGCAAATGTAATTTCCATATAACTTGAGCTACAAAACTCCAATTGGAGTGATTCAAAAAGGAGAATAAACTTAAGAAAATAAGGAACATTTTATATGAAGGAAGTTTTTCCAAATTCCAACAGTAAAATAACCAATGGAACAGTGCAACCTAGACACCAAAAACTGAAAATTGACAATTTTGCCTAAAAGACTTAAGTGTTGAGAAAATGACCAAAACTAACAAGTTTGGTGACCAAAATGTGGTATGTGGGTGAAGTTGAAATTCCCATACCTATTAAGCCTTAGAAAGTCAATAATTTGACTTGAATAGTGTAGTGAATAGTAACCCAAAATACAAAAATTTCGAGAACATCGAATTTAGCACGTTAGAGCTAGGTAAAAGTGAAGTTAAATTTATTTTTGGATTTATGCTAAGTTATGGTGCTTAAACACTGTGAAACTGTGTGTTTCAGCTGAAAAAGGCTTGGAAAATTTGAGAGACTTAGTGAAGGCCTAGAGGTGACTCACGTCAGGTTTGTGCACAATAAACTTTATTTGAACCTTTTGTCATTGAAAAATTGATTTAATGTGATTTTTGAAAATTTGAAGCTAATTATGAATTGTGTTGCCATCTTGTGAATGAAATTATGACTTTGGAAATTTATTGGATTTCTCACAAATCATTTGAATAAAATGTTTGAAATTGATTTTTGATTCACACTTAGCATGACAGTGCCTTATTATTCGTCCTCCATTTATGGGGTGAGATCGATTATTTTTCTCCCTCTCTGGTTTACCAGTTGAGGTTGTAGATCGGATGAGTACTCATTAGCTAGCTAGCCACCTCCCTTATTGATTTCGATTAGTGGGGTTGTAGATTGCTTTGTCGTGGTGTACAACGCGGCATTGATCGGAAATTTTGTGTTATGGCTTAAGTTGTGTATGATTTGGCAACACTGTGTTTATTGAACTATTTGACCAAATTGTGTTATTATGAATTTTAGTAACTTGTGAAATGTGATTGAGAAATATTTAAATTGTGATTTGATAATGAATGATTTATATATCATATTTAAAATTTTTATTGTGCACCACTGAGTATTTTTATTCTAAGCGATAGCTTATTTTGTTGTCACAGATAAGAGCAAAGAGAAAGCAGCAGAGTGAGCTACAGGATTGACAAGAACTCTTGATCATTTTTGTACGGGTATTGTTTTATACCCTTGTAATTATTTTGATGTAAATACTGTAATATTATAAGTATCAATATAAAGTGAGCAGTTGTATAATAAATTGTAATGATATTATTTTTGGATTTTATATCTGTAAAGTTAATTTGTGCATACAATATTGATGGAATGATATGAAATAGTTTGTTTTGAGAATTTTGAGATGTATTGACTTGAGAATATTTGGAGGTTGGGAGTTAGGAAAAATTTATTGGAAGTGCTTTTTACAGGTTTTGAAGAACGATTTTCTCCAAATACAAATGGAACTCTGTCAAAATTTTTATAAAATTTGTGGTAAAATTAAAATTGATAAAATTTTTACTAGTTTATAAGTTTTGAATAAATGTTCTTAATTCCTACCAAAATGCTCACCACTTCCAAAATGCAAGAAAATAGTTTTAAAATCCCTTGTAGTGTACTTAATGAATTATCGGTAGGTGAAGTTCGGTAGTTCATTAGGTATTCTATGGGATCATGTTATGTTTTACAGAGGGGTAAGGTGTGACATGTTTTAATTGTATCAGAGCATGGTTTTTCAATAAATTTTGACTATGTGTATGAGTATTTCTTTGATAAGTACAACTGCTCAAGTGTCTTTAATTGATACATATGACATATTTACATTATGAATATGCACTAACGGAGGTCAACCTCCTTGTGTTTGATCTCAGGAAGCATAAATTTTGGGAAAATGGAATGGAAGAAGGAGATTATTCCGTGGAACAATTTGTTGAGGCTGAGGTTCAAATGGAAGCCCCAGTACTCCAGAACATGAGTGGGTCAACCACTCCAGCTCCTACTCCATCACCGCAGTTCCCTGCTATTTTGACATCCATCTGCCAAATCTAATAATCATAGTATGCAGCTATTGCTAATAGAATCCTAATTGATTTAAGCATGGCAACAGGCGAGAAAGTCTACTCATAGTCGATTCCTTGCCTTTGGCGAAACCCTTTCGCTACTAGCCTTGCCTTATAGGTCTCCACCTTTCCATCAGAACCAATTTTTTTCTTGAAAACCCATTTGTTCCCTATAGGTATAATACCTTCAGGTGGGTCAACAAGATCCCAAACTTGATTCTTATACATGGAATCAATTTCGGATTTCATAGCATCAATCCATTTTGAAGAGTCTATATCTGATATAGCTTCTTCATAGGTAAGTGAATCATCTCTATAATCTACTTCTTCATGAGTAGACAACTCTTGTTCTTCTTCATAAAGGAAACCATATCTCACTGGTGGGTGAGATACCCTAGTTGTTCTACGAGGAACAGTTGTAGATGTTTCATCAACGGGTGTAGGTTGACTAGATGGATCTATATCCATCTGATCTGTTGATTGGTCAGAATTCTCTAATTCCAACTCTATTTAGCTTCCTTTGCCTCCTTCTTGAACAAACTATTGTTTAAGAAATGTGGCATCTCTACTTATCACAACCTTTTATGAAGTAGGCAAATAAAAATAATATCTAAAACTATCTTTTGGATATCCAACAAATCGACCCTTTTCTAATCTGGTCGCTAATTTATCAGTGTTCAGCTTTTTGATATATGCTGGACAACCCTAACTCTTAACATGCTTAAGACTTAGTTTTCTTCCATGCCATATCTCATAAGGTGTGGAAGAAACTGATTTTGATGGAATCCTATTCAGAATATACAAAGCTGATTCTAATGGAAATCCCCAAAAGGAGATTGGCATATCAGTATAGCTCATCATACTACGTACCATATCCAATAGGGTACGATTTCTCCTTTTAGATACACCATTCAGCTGTGGTGTTCCTGGAGGAGTCAGCTGGGAAACAATGCCATGCTCTCTCAAGTATTCATCAAATTTAGTACTCAAATATTCACCTTCACGATCTGATCGAAGAGCTTTAATACTCTTTTTTGTTTGATTTTCTACTTCAGATTTAAATTCTTTGACCTTTTCAAAGGATTCATGTTTGTATTTCATCAAATACAAATACCCAAACCTTGATTTATTATCAGTAAAGGTAATAAAATAATGAAAGCCCCCTCTAGCCATTTCTTTCAATGGACCACATACATCACTATGTATTAGGTCCAAAATATTTTCAGCTCTTAGCCCTTGTCCAACAAAGGGTGATCTAGTCATTTTGCCCTGAAGGCAAGATTCACAAGTTGGAGTAGGCTCAGAGCCCAATAAGGATAGAATCCCCATTTTCTCCAGTTTTGCAATCCTATCTTCTGCAACATGACGTAACCTTAACTGCCAAATATATTTTGAACTTGAGCTGATTTTCACTATGGCATTGCATTCATTTAGATCACTTGCATTCATTTTGTTTTGCAACTCCGTGCATTATACTGTTCTGGTGACCGGTGTCGGTCCGGACAGCTAAAACATCCGGAAAAATATTTAAGCTAAAGTCAGGAAACATAATTAACTCAAATATTAATAAGAAAAATTTAGTAAAAATTTTAGAAATAAAATACAACCAAGTTAAATGAGCCAGTGCCCAAGCGATGGGTAACCCAGAGGGAAGTTGCGGTTCTCGCAACTAGGAGCCCTAGACCCGGGGAAAAATTCGTAAAATAATTTTTGGGACTCTAGAGAAGGGTCATTGAGGTTCCTATGGCATTAGAATGCCAAGAAAATATTTAGAAAAATTTTTCAATCGGTACAGACAATTCTGACCCGTTAAGCCAAACGGAGGGCATTTTGGTCATTTCACCTTCAGAGGCGATTTTTGGCCGACTTGTCCAATTAAGTAAATTATTATTATAATCTAAAATATTATAAATATTGTTAAAAATTAAATTGAAAATGGATAGGAAAGAAAAGAAAAGAAATTGAATGAAAACTTGAATTATGACATCATAATGATGTCATAAAAAAGGCCTCCACCAATCACATTTTAACAAGCACTCTTAAACCAATTAAAAAGGTCAAAAAGGAGTTAAAACTTGAAAAAATTTTCTGCACATCTTCTTCCATTTCCGGCAGCCCCTATTTCCCTCACAATCTCCATTAAAACTTTCTCTTTTTCTTGCTAAAACCTCACCCTTTACACCATAAAACCTCATCCTCACTTCACTAAAATTTATCCTCACACCCTAAATCATATTTAGACAGCCATTAGAGGGAGAAATTTTAAAGATTGACAAGCTCAAGTGGGAGCTTTAATAAGGTTAGTGCCCTAAACTTTAAATCTCACTTCAATTTCATGTTTAAGAGCTATATAAGTGATTAAATGACAAAGAAATTTTGATAAAAGACATTGGTATGCTAACCCTAAATTTTGGGCAGCGAAGGTTAAGGTGATATGGTGATAATTTTTGGGAATCTAATATGCAAGTATGGCTGCCCTTAAAGTGTAACTTATAAGTGAATTGATAAATGAAATGATTATGCATGGTTTTAAATTGTTGAGTTAGGGTTTGGGTTGAAGAATGAGATTTGATCTTGTGATGATGGAAGTAGGTTTTAATGGTCAATTAATGACCATTTGGTTTGGTTTGAATCAGAAATGAAGTGAATTGGGTTGTGGGATTTGAGGTTGATGTGGCTGTCTAGTGAGGGCAGCAGGTGAGGCTGTGATTCCAGCCCACTTGGACAGCCATAACTTTGGCTGTGTAGGTTCAATTGGTGTTTGGCCAATTGGACATGAAACTAGACATAAAATGGCACAATTTTGCTGAAGAAACCATGCCCAAAAGACCAAAGCAAGTGGACCAAAAATTGGCCCTAATCCAGATACCCTGAAATCAGATTCTGCAGAATGACCAAATGAACAGTAACTGTTCATTTGGCCATAACTCACTGTAGAATGGCCCAATTGACCTGAAATTTTTACAGCAGCAAGATAAGATATAGACAAACAACTTTCATGAAGAACCCTACCCCAAATTATGACCAGAACCTATCCAACAAGGCAGTGGCAGTTACTGTTCACTGCACTGTAGATATGGTCAATTCTGCAGTTTTGCAATTCGGCCAGCTGTGGTTTTTGGACCATATCTGGAGCTACAAAACTCCAAATGGAGTGATTCAAAAAAAAGAAATTCAACTAGACAAAATAAGGAACAACTTTCATGTTTACCATTTCCTCAAATTCCCACTGTAACAGTCACAAATGGAACAGTAAAGTTGGGGTACAAAAACTGAAAATTCTGCTCCCTTAGTTCTAAGCTTAAAAATGGTATTGGTGATTAATTCCAACAAGTTTTGAATGCAAAATGTGGTACATTGGGGGTGTTAAAACCAATGTACCTATTTTCTATCCAAAAGTCAACATTTTTGTTGACCAATGAGGTGAATAGTGACACCAAAACTTGAAATTCAAAAATTGAAGAATTAAAAAGTATCAAATGCCCTAGTATACCTAACAAGATTGGTTTGGATAGTTTGGCATGCCAATAGGGTTCAGTTAGCAGTACTGCACATGGCATTATGCCATTCTGTGATTTTATGGCTTTTAGCCATTCTGACCTTGTGTTGATATTTGGCCTTGTGCCTATTGTCATTACAGCTTATTAGGCGTACATTGCCTGCCGGAGATGCATACGTGACCGATGGTGTGACGACCCGAGGTACTAGATACCTAGTGCCAGTTTACCCGTTTATCCAGTCCAGTCATCCAGTATAGGTTACTTGGGCAACCAAAAGAATGAAAGTGGATAAAGTTAACGAAATAAATGATTATAACAAGTATAAAACCAGTAAAACATCGGTACATTCAATACATATTTATTTTCTGTTATTTCCTTTTATTTTATTATTGCACCACTAAGCATTATTGCTTAGCGCGTTGCTTTTGCCACGCGTAGGTTCTTGAGATACTGATCGAGAGCCCAATAGACCACAGGCTGGGTGAGTCCATCCTGCAGCTCTTCATAGTATCCGTGTCACCTCACCATCTTCAGTGCATTGGTAGGACACTAGGTTTCATTTTGATATTTTGTAACTAATTTTTATTTTCTCATATGTAATTGAACTTATGAAATGTATTTTGATGTTCATGTAAATAATGAGAATTGTTTTTGTGAATGGAAAAGTGAATGTTTATCTGTGATTTATACATGATTATCACATGAGATGAATGATTGAGAAATGAAATTGAAAAGTGTTGAAATTTTGATATGGGAGTTTGAGATGATTGAATATGATTATAGGAAGTGTTTTTCACAGGTTCCGAAGAACTGTTTTCTCCATTTATAGCTGGTACTCTGTCGGATTTTCTTTAAAATTTTCGGAACCTCAAATAAATTATAATTTCAATAAATGACTTAAATGAATTATATTTCACAAGTTATATTCAAAACTATGATAAAAATTAATTAAGATAAAATAGAGTGTTCCGGTACACCGTGTGACATATCTTACTCGGATACACTGTAGACGGGTAAGGGGTGTCACATCTTGAGAACGCAAGCTGCTACTATTTGTTAGTTCCTGCATATTATTAGAAATGTGAGAACTGGCACCAGTATCTAAAACCCAAACCGTAGATGAACTACGAGTATCATCAGAATCTAAATAAAAAGATATGGACATACCTTCTTAAGGTTTATCCTTCTTGTCCTTCAGAGAAGCAAGATACTCTGGGCAGTTCCTTTTCTAGTGCCCATCCTTCTGGCAGTGGAAACATTTTCCTTTGCCTCCATCAGCTTTAGTCTTCCCTTTCTGTTTAGCTATTTTCTTGGAAGGACCAGGAATCTGAGGTTTCTTTTTCTTATTGCCCTTCTTCTTGTTGGACTTTCCAGCATAAGAAGATGTAATCAAAGCAACCTCTTTTCCTTTATTGCCCGGCATATTCTTTTGGGCAATAACCAGCATGTTGAGTAAACCAGCTAAGGTGCATTCCTGTTTAGTCATTTGGAAATTTGTCACAAAAATCCCAAAAGACTCAGGAATGGACTGAAGAATCAAATCCATCTGTAGTTGGAAATCCATGTTGAAGTCAAGATGTTCCAACTGCTTAATCAGCCGAATCATCTTATGGACATGATCCCCAACATTCTGTCCCTCAGACATCCTCATATGGAATAGTTGTCTAGATATCTCATACCTAGCATTCCTGCTATGCTCACCATACAACTCTTGTAGGTGAAGGAGGATCTTACTCGCACTCTGCATGTTCTCATGTTGCTTCTGTAACTCATTACTCATGGAAGCAAGCATGCAACACTTAGCTCTCATATCATGCTCCTTCCACTTGTCAAAAGTTTCATGTTCCTCTTGTGTGGCCTCTGAAGGTAAGGGACCAAGAACATTTGAATCTAGAACATATCCTATATGTTCAAGGTTCAGGACAAGTTTCAAATTTCCTAGCCAATCAGACAGATTAGGTCCTGTCAACCTATTGCGATCAAGTATGCTTGCAAGGATATTGGATGGTGGTGGTTGTTCTGTGCTCATTATTATCAGAAAATTAACTACAGAAAATAACCAGATTAATTAGTAAATGTATCAAGTAATTAATCAAAATGATTATGGTTTTTTAATCAAATTGGTCCTCTCACTAACTTAGCGAATCCTACACTTCCAAAGTAGAAAACAGAAATCCTAGTTGGATGGATTTCTAATGGGTGATTGAATTCTTATAATTCTATTGATCATCCTCAGGTATATCCGTTATTGGAATTACAATAAACTATAAGTGAGCAACTCCTTGCCCATCACATCTCATGTGAGGTTCAATCCTTTACCTAGCCCCTAATGCTCAAAATTTCAAGTACATCCATTATTGACTTATCTTGCATTAGTTAAGTTGATCCCATTAAGCCAGTAATTATGCAAATAATTTTAATGTCCTCAGGTACATCCAATATTGGGCACCAAACCATTTACATATTTACAACATCTTATGCTTAACAATTATTCTTAAGAAAATCTCTTAAATTAATTGCATCTTATGCAACTATTTAAAATTTCTTAAAATAATTGCCCCAATGGAGGGCCCATGTTATAGTTACTTTAATTATAGCATTTCCAACTTAATCATTTATTTGGAAGATTTTATAGTCAACCTAAATACTATTAAGGTCTCACTTTGCACATTATCCATTTAACATGCATATATGATATAATTGCATACATTCCCATACATCTTATGCATTCATGGATAAGCAATAAATATGGTATGATCATGGACTTTCTAAGGGATTCAATTCTGAGCCACCAAGAATTGAATCAGGGCATTCCTAGGTGCATTTCATTCATTCATTTTACAAGAGTTACTGAAGGAGTACATAATCAACACTTGATCTTGAATTCCTCCCACTGGTCCCACCAATGGTCTTGACCTCCTTGAACTTCTTGCAATCCAATATTACATAGTAATCCTTGGCATACCAAGGCGAATTTACAAGAACTTAAATAAATAAAATTACAACAAAAAATTATTACAAACATAATAATACATGCTCAAATAAATTAAAATAAATTAATTAATTTACAATCCCAAAGAAATATAAAAGAAATAAATCTAATCACATTGGTCTTTTATAGTCCATGATCATCCATCATGTATATCACTATATAACAATTAAATAAAACATACATACTTAAATTAAATTGAATATCTCATATTTAACTTAAAAATGCAGATTTGAATATGATTCAAATAAATTTAAAACTTCAGATTTGAATCTCATTCAAACAAATTTAAAAATTCAGATTTGAATCACATTCAAACAACCTAAAAAATTCAGATTTGAATCACATTCAAACAATTTTAAAAAAATCAGATTTGAATCACATTCAAACAATTTTTAAAAATTAAGATCTGAATATTATTCAAACAACTTTAAAAAATCAGATTTAAATATGATTCAAACAACTTTAAAAATTCAGATTTGAATCACATTCAAACAACTTTTAAAATTCAGATTTGAATCACATTCAAACAATTTTTTAAAATTCTGATTTGAATCAAAATTTAATTGTGTGATTAAAATTCTAATTAAACAATTTAATTAGACATAGGATGAGCTTTTAGATCATACAACAATTGCAAATTAAAAAGCGAAACCTTTGCACCACCCATAAAGCCAAACCATGCGCACCATTGATGGTGTTCTTCAAGCATGCCGCCACATATCCATTGCAACCAGCAATGGATAAATCATCTTATGATCAAACGCACAATTAAATCATATAATCAACAACCTAAATGGCAAATATAGTGGCTCTGATACCAATTGTAGGAGCAAAAACGTGAAAAACAGAAGTTTATACCATTGAATTCAAAAAATTTCACCTAGAGTCACATGCATCATGCAAGATTTATTTTTATCTATTTGATTTCAATGATAAACAACATATTAAAACTCTTTTAATATGTTTTTGGATCTGTATTTGCTATTTAAGATTTTTAAATTAATTAAATTATCTCTTGACGCACTGCAGTGTATTTGCGCCTTTGAGATGCGTCTTCAGGATACCAGATGTTGTCCCTCTAGCTTGTCCACACTAAGAACACCTATGGCAGCCCTTGAACAGCTTCTAAAGCTTTTTCTATTATTTAAAAAATCAAGTTCTGCCTTTTAAGAGATTAAAGATGTAAACAGGATAATAGAAACGATTTCTAGTATTTTTAATTCAAGAGATTGTTTGCTAATCTCTTGGATTAGATGAGAGATGAAGAAGAAGAGAGGGAGAGCTTCAAAATGGTGTGAAAAAGGAGGAGTGGCTGCTGGTTGTATTTTTTCTCTTCATAACAACACTTATATAGCTAGGTTAACACATTAAACCCTTGCCACATGTCACCCTCTGATTGGTTCTAAGTTTAATTGACCCAATCACATTGTGCCAAGTGTCAAACCTATATTTAATCTTAATTTTAATCATCTTACATGATTAAAAGACATTTAGCAAGCTTATGTGTAATACCATGTGTCACCATCTCATGGTGCCACATGTCACCCTGCAAAATGACCAAAATGCCCATGTGTCTTAATTTTGAGTTCTTAACCCAAAATAATTATTTCTCTTCTTCTAATCAATTTATATCAAATATAAATTAATTAATTTCTTATTAATTAAATTCATATTTAAACACTTTAAATATAAATTTAACTTATATTGTACATCTAATAACTTAGATTTGGTTTCAAGCCATCTAGGGACTTTGCAATCTAATTGCAAATCAAACCTATTTAATTAATCAATTAAACTCTTTAATTAATTAATTAAATCATATTTAATTAGGTGATTACTTGTATATGTGTGTGACTTACTAGGCTCATCACTAATTGGCAATGAGACATGGTATCAACTATTAATATCATCAGAACTCTTTCTTACCATAAATGATTTCTCTAAATCATTTTATGTACCTCATAGACCATGGTTAACAACTAGCATAGCATGCCATGCCCACCTAATAAGTAATAAGGTTTACCTTAAATGAACCTATAATCATATGTTACCATGCACTAGAATCTCTCTGTTACAAAATCCCAACTCAAGCTGGAGTCATGGTTTATGTCAAACTCCTTTTGCTATGAATATTATGTAACACTCTCTCGGTAGCAACTCCGTACATTCTACTGTTCCAGTGACCAGTGTCGGTCCGGACAGCTAGAACGTCTGGAAAAATATTTAAACTAAAGTCAAGAACCAAAATTAACTCAAATATTAATAAGAAAAATTTAGGAAAAATTTTAGAAATAAAATACAACTAAGTCAAATGAGCCGGTGCCCAAGCGATGGGTAACCAGAGGAAAGTTGCGGTTCTCGCAACGAGGAGCCCTAGACCTGGGGAAAAATTCATAAAATATTTTTTGGGACTCCATAGGAGGGTCATTGAGATTCCTATGGCATTAGAATGCCAAGAAAATATTTAGAAAAAATTTTCAATCGGTACAAACAATTTTAACCTGTTAAGCCAAAAGGAGGGCATTTTGGTCATTTCGCCTTCAGAGACGATTTTTGGCCGACTTGTCCAGTTGAGTAAATAATTAATATGACATAAAATATGAAGAAACATTACTAAAAATTAAATTGAAATTGAGTAGTGATGAAAGGAAAAGAAAAATGAGAAAAAAGGGTTTATTTATGACATAAGGTGATGTCATTAAAAGCTACCACCAATCACTATTGAACAACCAATTAATTAACCAATAAAAGAGACCAAAAATGGACCAAAGGAATTAAAAATGCAGCAGCCATCTCCTTCCCCAAAACTAGCCAAAACGTAGAGAGAGAGAAGAGAGGGTTTCCACCATAGCCATTCTTTGCAAGCTTTCATTCTCATGCTTCCTCACCATATTTCCTCAAGACCCCAACACTAAAATGAATCCTTGGACCTAGAGGAAGTGTTTGGCAGCCAAGAGAGTACAAGAAAAGTGAAGATTAAACTTGGGAAAAATGTGCCACTTAAAGGTTAGTGCACTAAAACCTTTTCTTTCAATTTTAGGTGTAGTATGCATGCCAAATTAAGTGGGAAATTCAAGAAATTGAAAGAATTAGTTAAGGAATTAAACATCCCTAATTCAGCAACCTTGGGAACCTTATGGGGTTTGATGAATTCCTGCATATATACATGATTAGTGATGATGATTGATGAGGTTATATGCATGAGAAGTGATAGGAATTTAATTGATTAAGTTTTGAAATTTTAAATTAGGGTTTTGGGAGTGAAGAATTGGACTTGGTTTATGAAGTGATTAATGGACATTTTAATGGTCAATTAGTGACCATTTAAGGCAAGTTAATCATAATTTGAAGTGAGTTAATGCATGGCAAAACTGAAATGGAAGGCTGCCTAAAGACAGCAGCATAGTGACTGAAATTTCAGTCCACTTGGACTGCCATATCTTGCGCTGTATTGGTTCAATTGGTATTTGGCCAATTGGACATGAAACTAGGCTTATAATGGCACATTTTTACTGAAGAAACAATTCCCAAAAGACCAAAGCAAGAGGACCAAAAGTTGTCCCCAATCCGGATACCCTGCAACCAGCACCTGCAGAAATGACCAAATGCACAGTAACTGTTCATTTGGCCATAACTCACTGTAGAATGGTCAAATTGACCTGAAATTTTTACAGCAACAAGATAGGATATAGAAAAAAAACTTTTATGAAGAACATAATCTCAAATTATGCCATTAACCCATTCAAATTATTGGGCAAAGTTAAGTTATCAAACCTGCAACTCTACAGATTTTCACTT
Source organism: Hevea brasiliensis (assembly GCF_030052815.1). Lineage (NCBI taxonomy): Eukaryota > Viridiplantae > Streptophyta > Magnoliopsida > Malpighiales > Euphorbiaceae > Hevea > Hevea brasiliensis. The sequence goes on from NW_026614586.1 coordinate 362,594, forward strand.
GAGCAGTAATGTTTGGATGGCTATAACTCTCTCTAGAAAACTCGGATTTAGGCGGATCTTGAACCGATGGAAACCTAAGGTATGGTAGAACATTTCATATGAAGAAAGTTAGACCAAATTATGAACTTAACTTGATCAAATTACTGACCAAAGTTGGACCAAAAATCTGCCAGACCCAAAATCTCAGCATGAACAGTGCACGTGAACAGTAAACTTATTTTGGCCATAACTTGAGCTACAAAACTCCAAATGGAGTGATTCAAAAATGGAAATTCAACTAGACAAAATAAGGAACAACTTTCATGTTTATCATTTCCTCAAATTCCCACTGCAACAGGGCTTAATGGAACAGTAAATTTGGGTCACAAAAACTAAAAATTCTGCCCTCTTGGTTTTAAGTTTGGAAATGGTATTTGTGACTTATTCCAACAAGTTTTAAATGAAAAATGTGGTATGTTTGAAGTGCCAAAGTCAATGTACATATTTTCTATGCAAAAGTCAACTTTTTTGTTGACCAATGAAATGAATAGTGACACCAAAAGTTGAAATTCAAAGATTGAAGAATTTTAAAGTATCAAATGCCCTAGTATACCTAACAAGATTGGTTTGGATAGTTTGGCATGCCAATAGGGTATTGTTTTAGCAGTACTGCGAAAGGCTTTATGCCTGTATTCATGGCTTTATGCCTGTATTCATGGCTTTATGCCCGTATTCATGGCTTTTATGCCCCTATTCATGGCTTTTATGCCGATTATGTGATATCATGGCTTTTTAGCCATACTGACTGCATACGTGGTTGACGTTCTGCGTCCCATGGTATGACGGCCCGAGGCACCGCGGTGTCCAGTGCCAATGACCCGTTATCCAGTCCAGTCGTCCAGTATAGGTTACTTGGGCAACCAAATGAATGAAAGTGGACAAAGTTAACGAAAAGAAAAAAAATAAAAAAAGGGATATACAAATGCAAACCAAATAAGGCATATACATTAAATACACATTTATTTTCTGCTATTTTGTTTTATTTTATTATTGCACCACTAAGCTTTATGCTTAGCGCGTCGCTTTTGCAACGCGTAGGTACTGAAGATTTGGACAGAGGGCTCAGTAGACCACAGATTGAGTAAGGCCGTTCACAGTTTTGCATAGTGTCTGTGTCACCTCACCGTCTGCAGTGCATTGGTAGGACACTAGGTGTCATTTTGGTATTTTGTAATTGATTTTATTTTCTCATGTGTAAATGAACTTATGAAATGTAATTTGATGTTCATGTAAATAATGAGAATTGTGGTTATAAATGGAAAAGTAAATGTTTATCTGTAATTTATATATGATTATCACATGTGATGAATGATTGAGAAACGAATGGTTGAAAAATATTGAGATCTTGATATTGGAGTTTGTGAATGGATGAATATGATTATTAGAAGTGTTTTTCACAGGTTCCGAAGAACTGTTTTCTCCATTTTTAGCCGGTACTCCGCCAGATTTTCTTTAAAATTTTCGGAACCTCAAATAAATTACAATTTCAATAAATGAATTTTATTTCACAAGTTATATTCAAAACTACGATAAAAATGAATTAAGATAAAAAAGAGTGCTCTGGCACACTGAGTGGCATAACTTGCTCGGCTACACTGTAGTCGGGTAAGGGGTGTCACATATTATGTTCTCTTTTAATTCCAGTTCTTGATTAAAAAAATTTTCTCATCAAAAACTCTTTTCTGATTAAATCTATCTGTCCTGGCCAAGAACTTGAAACATCAAGAATGATTAAATGAACATAGGATTTTATCTCTATTTACTTAGAGGAACAGATTCCATCTTGATCAACACCTACCTCCATATATAAACTAGTAGGAGCTAACACATGTCCATATAACCATACACAGTACAAGTATGAAAGCAGTATCAAACTCAAACTATCTATATACAAGATAACCATGCTATCTCAGGTCTAAAGACTATATGCACTGATATGATTTATAAAAAAATATTGACAAGAGTAAACTCCATGTGCTTGTCATAAGTGTCACTGGTTTGGCCTACTTATCATTTACAAGTGCCTATTATTTTTGTCATATGGCATGAGACTTGTGACACCCCTAACCCGTCTACAGTATATCCGAGTAAGCTACGTCACACGGTGTACCGGAACACTCTAATTTATCTTAATTAATTTTCATCATAATTTTGAACGTAATTTGTGAAATATAATCTATTTAAGTCATTTGTTGAAATTTTAATTTATTTGAGGTTCCGAAAATTTTATAGAAAATCCGACAGAGTACCGGCTAAAAATGGAGAAAACAGTTCTTCGGAACCTGTGAAAAACACTTCCAATAATCATATTCAATCATCTTAAACTCCAATATCAAAATCTCAACATTTTTCAATTTCATTTCTCAATCATTCATCTCATGTGATAATCATGTATAAATCACATTTAAACATTCACTTTTCCATTCACAAACACAATTCTCATTATTTACATGAACATCAAAATACATTTCATAAGTTCGATTAAATATGAGAAAATAAAAATTAGTTACAAAATATCAAAATGAAATCTGGTGTCCCACCAATGCACTGTGGAGGGTGAGGTGACACGGACACTATGCAGAGTTGCAGGATGAACTCACCCAGTCTGCAGTCTACTGGGCTCACGATCAATATCTCCAGAACCTACGTGTGGCAAAAGCAACGCGCTAAGCAATGATGCTTAGTGGTGCAATAATAAAATAAAAGGAATAGCAGAAAATAAATATGTATTGAATGTATCGATGTTTTACTGGTTTTGTACTTGTTATAATCATTTATTTTGTTAATTTTATCCACTTTCATTCTTTTGGTTGCCCAAGTAACCTATACTAGACGACTGGACTGGATAAACGGGTAAACTGGCACTGGGTATCAAGTACCTCGGGCCGTCACACCATCGGTCACATATGTATCTCCCGGTGTGCCAATTCATTATACATGTGTATATATACCTTAAACATCATCTTTAGTCCACTCTAAGTCCATCAAAACAATCACTCTTATCCCTTCCTTAGGGCTGCCGAAATTCAAGGAGTACATATACATAAATTTCATTCATTTAATTCACAATTCCTTACCTATTTTAAGTCCTTAATATGGAATAAAAGAAGTATAAATATAAATAGGCACTAACCTCTTGTAGGGCAGAATTTTCCAAGTTTAATCTTCACTTTCTTTCCTTTTCTAGGCTGCCAAACACTTCCCAAGAGGTATAGACAAGTTTTTAGTGAATAGAGTAGGAAGATTTATGGTGAAAAGAAGAGAGAAATGGAGCTTGCTTGAGGTTTTAATGGAGGTTGGGTCTAGGGCATGAATTTCGGCTGCATTTGGGGAAGAAGAAGGCAGCTGTATTTTTTTAATTCCTTAGGTCACATTTGTCTCTTTTTATTAGTTAATTAGTTGGTTGTTTAATTGTGATTGGAGGGAACTTCAAATGACATCATAATGATGTCATAAATGAGCCCTTTTTCTCATTTTCTATTCTTTTCTTCTCTACTTATTTTCAATTTAATTTTTAGCAATATTTATTCACATTTTATGTCATAATAATTATTTACTCAACTGGACAATTCGGCCAAAAATCGTCTCTGAAGGCGAAATGACCAAAATGCCCTCCGTTCGGCTTAACGGGTCAAAATTGTCTGTACCGATTGAAAAACTTTTCTAAATATTTTCTTGGCATTCTAATGCCATAGGAACCTCAATGACCCTTCTCTGAAGTCCCAAAAATTATTTTATGAATTTTTCCCCGGGTCTAGGGCTCCTAGTTGTGAGAACCGCAACTTCCCTCTGGGTTACCTATCGCTTGGGCACCGGCTCATTTGACTTAGTTGTATTTTATTTCTAAAATTTTTACTAAATTTTTCTTGTTAATATTTGAGTTAATTATGGTTCCTGACTTTAGTTTAAATATTTTTCTAGACGTTCTAGCTGTCCGGACCGACACCCGTCACCGGAACAGTAGAATGTATGGAGTTGCTACCGGGAGGGTGTTACAACTCTTCCCCTCTAATTTAAATTTCGTCCTCGAAATTTACCTGATGCAAACTGTTGAGGGAACTGTTGCCTCATCGTCTCTTCACTTTCCCAAGTTGCCTCCTCGGTGTTGTGGTGCCTCCAAAGCACTTTCACCAGTGGAATCTGCTTGTTCCTCAATTCTTTTACTTCTCGAGCCAGGATCCGTAGAGGTTCTTCTTTATATGTCAAATCCGGTTGTATTTCAATTTCTTCCCTGGAGATAACATGTGAAGGATCTGAGCGGTATCTTCTGAGCATGGACACGTGGAACACATTGTGGATCTTGTCCAGCTCTGGTGGTAAAGCTAGCCTATAGGCCACTGGACCCACACGTTCAATGATTTCATATAGGCCAATGAACCTAGGGCTCAACTTACCTTTTCTTCCAAAACTCAATACCTTCTTCCACGGTGATACCTTGAGGAACACTTTGTCTCCAACTGCATATTCTATTTCTTTTCTTTTCAAGTCGGCATAGGATTTATGTCTGTCTGAGGCAACCTTCAGATTGGCTTTGATTAGTTTTACTTTCTCCTCAGTCTGTTTTACCAGGTCTAGCCCTACCAGTTTATCTTCGCCCAATTTAGTCCAGCACACTGGAGTTCTACATTTTGTCCCATACAATGCTTCATATGGGGCCATTTGGATACTAGCTTGGTAGCTATTGTTGTATGAAAATTCTGCCAGTGGGAGGTATCTATCCCAACTTCCCTCAAACTCAATGACACAACTCCTCAGCATATCCTCAAGGACCTGACATATATTTCATGTTATTGTTATCATTTTAGTTCAATAGTTGTATTAATTCAATTGATTCAATTGTTTACCTGGATTACTCTTTCTGATTGCCCATCCGTCTAAGGATGAAAAGCTGTACTGAAGTGGAGTTGTGTACCCAAGGACTCATGCAACTTCTTCCAAAATCTCGATGTAAACCTTGGGTCTCGATCAGATATGATGGAAAGTGGAATTCCATGCAGTCTAACTATCTCACTGATATACAATTCTGCTAACTTCTCCAATGAGTAGTCAGTCCTAACTGACAGAAAGTGTGCTGACTTTGTCAATCTATCAACTATCACCCATACTGCATCATGTTTCTTCTGGGTGAGAGGTAAACCACTTACAAAATCCATGGTGACCCGATCCCATTTCCATTCAGGTATGCGTATGGTCAGAGCAATCTGATGGAACTTGATGTTACGCCTTGACTTGTTGACATGTCAAGCATTTAGTCACATAGTCACTATGTCTTTCTTCATACTGTGCCACCAATCTGAAGCTTGGATCATGATACATCTTTGTACTTCCTGGGTGCATAGCATATACACTGGTGTGTGCCTCTTTTAGAATACTGGCCTTCAATTCCCCATCATCTGGTACACACAGTCTTCCTTTGTAATACAGACACCCATCTGCTTTCACCTCATAATCAGTTGCTTTTCTCCATCTCGAACCCAAGATAGATGGGCATTCAATGATCTCAAAGCTGTCATGGATTTTCTGCTCAAAGCATCAGCAACTACATTTGCCTTCCCAGGATGGTAGTCAATTACACAATCATAGTCCTTCAGGAACTCAATCCATCGCCTCTGTCTAAGGTTGAGCTCCTTTTGAGTTGGCAAATATTTTAGACTCTTGTGGTCTATGTAAATGTAGCACTTTTCACCATACAAGTAATGCCTCCATATCTTCAGTGCGAAGATAATTGCTGCAAGCTCTAGATCATGGGTAGGGTAATTCTGTTCATGTGGCCTTAGCTGTCTAGAAGCATAAGCGACCACCTTCCCCTCTTGCATCAATACACACCCTAACCCATTATGAGAGGCATCACTGTAGACCACAAAGTCCTTTCCTGACATTGGCTGTTTTAACACTGGTGCCTCTGTCAATATAGCCTTCAACTTCTCAAAACTAGTATGACACTTGTCATTCCAGTCAAATCTGACATTCTTATGTAACAACTTGGTCATTGGAGCAGCTATTAAAGAAAATCCCTTCACAAATCTCCTGTAATACCCAGCTAGCCCCAAGAAGCTTCTGACCTTAGTTGTATTTCTAGGATGCTCATAATAGCCATTAGCTTCTCATCTACCCTCTGCCCATCTAAAATCTGTTGTAATAGGTTTGGCCTCACTTGTAACTCAACCAAAATAGCTCCATCTCGAACCCAAGATAGATGGGCATTCAATGATCTCAAAGCTGTCATGGATTTTCTGCTCAAAGCATCAGCAACTACATTTGCCTTCCCAGGATGGTAGTCAATTACACAATCATAGTCCTTCAGGAACTCAATCCATCGCCTCTGTCTAAGGTTGAGCTCCTTCTGAGTTGGCAAATATTTTAGACTCTTGTGGTCTATGTAAATGTAGCACTTTTCACCATACAAGTAATGCCTCCATATCTTCAGTGCGAAGATAATTGCTGCAAGCTCTAGATCATGGGTAGGGTAATTCTGTTCATGTGGCCTTAGCTGTCTAGAAGCATAAGCGACCACCTTCCCCTCTTGCATCAATACACACCCTAACCCATTATGAGAGGCATCACTGTAGACCACAAAGTCCTTTCCTGACATTGGCTGTTTTAACACTGGTGCCTCTGTCAACATAGCCTTCAACTTCTCAAAACTAGTCTGACACTTGTCATTCCAGTCAAATCTGACATTCTTATGTAACAACTTGGTTATTGGAGCAGCTATTAAAGAAAATCCCTTCACAAATCTCCTGTAATACCCAGCTAGCCCCAAGAAGCTTCTGACCTTAGTTGTATTTCTAGGATGCTCATAATAGCCATTAGCTTCTCATCTACCCTCTGCCCATCTAAAATCTACTGTAATAGGTTTGGCCTCACTTGCAACTCAACAAAAATAGCTCCATCTCGAACCAAAGATAGATGGGCATTCAATGATCTCAAAGCTGTCATGGATTTTCTGCTCAAAGCATCAGCAACTACATTTGCCTTCCCAGGATGGTAGTCAATTACACAATCAGAGTCCTTCAGGAACTCAATCCATCGCCTCTTTCTAAGGTTGAGCTCTTTCTGAGTTGGCAAATATTTTAGACTCTTGTTGTCTGTGTAAATATAGCACTTTTCACCATACAAGTAATGCCTCCATATCTTCAGTGCAAAGATAATTGCTGCAAGCTCTAGATCATGGGTAGGGTAATTCTGTTCATGTGGCCTTAGCTGTCTAAAAGCATAAGCGACCACCTTCCCCTCTTGCATCAATACACACCCTAACCCATTATGAGAGGCATCACTGTAGACCACAAAATCCTTTCCTGACATTGGCTGTGTTAACACTGGTGCCTCTGTCAACATAGCCTTCAACTTCTCAAAACTAGTCTGACACTTGTCATTCCAGTCAAATCTGACATTCTTATGTAACAACTTGGTCATTCGAGCAGCTATTAAAGAAAATCCCTTCACAAATCTCCTGTAATACCCAGCTAGCCCCAAGAAGCTTCTGACCTCAGTTGTATTTCTAGGAGGCTTCCATGCCATCACTGCTTCTATTTTCTTGGGATCCACCCTAATCCCATCAGCTGACACTATGTGTCCATGGAATGCAATCTCATTCAACCAAAAGTCACACTTGGACAACTTAGCATACAGCTTCTTTTCTCTCAGGGTTTGCAGAACAATCCTCAAATGCTCATCATGTTCTTCCCTGGTCTTGGAATACACCAAAATATCATCAATAAAGACCACTACGAACCGATCTAAGTGTGGATGGAAGATACGGTTCATAAGGTACATGAATGCCGCTGGTGCATTTGTTAGGCCAAAGGGCATCACTAGAAACTCATAATGCCCATATCGGGTCCTGAATGCAGTCTTTGGCACATCTGCATCCTTCACCCTCAACTGATGATACCCTGATCTGAGATCAATCTCAAAAAATACTCCTGCTCCCTTCAACTGATCAAACAGATCATCGATTCTAGGCAACGGATATTTGTTCTTCACAGTCACTTTATTCAACTGCCGGTAATCAATGCATAGCCTCAAAGTCCCATCCTTTTTCTTTACAAACAGCACTGGAGCTCCCCATGGTGACACACTGGGGCGTATGAACCCCTTATCAAGCAACTCTTGCAACTGAGTTTTCAACTCCCTCAATTCAGTGGGTGCCATCCTATAAGGAGCAATGGAAATGGGTGCTATACCCGGCAGTGTCTCAATAGCAAATTCAACTTCCCTTTCTGGTGGCAAACCAAGCAACTCTTCAGGAAATACCTCTGGGAAGTCTCTTACTGTTGGTATATCACTCAGGTTTGGCTTAGCCTGCCTAGTATCCACCACATGTGCTAGGTAGGCTTCACAGCCTTTTCTCATCATTCTTCTTGCAACTGTGGCTGAGATGACATTGGACAAGAAATCTGTCCTTTCCCCCACAACTGTGATCTCATTACCCTCAGAAGTTTTCGGAGAAATTCTCTTCAATTTGCAATCAACTATTGCCTGATGACGTGACAACCAGTCCATTCCCAAAATCACGTCAAACTCATAGAAAGGCAACTCAATCAGGTCTGCCAAGAATTCATACCCCTGAATCCTTAACGGGCAAACCTTGTACACTTTGTTCACTACCACACTGTGGCCTAATGGATTAGTGACCAGAATGTCTTGGTCACTCTCCCCTACTAGTATCCCCCTTTCTACGGGTAGGTTGATGCAAATGTATGAATGAGTGGATCCTGGATCACCAATGCATGCACAAATGTATTGTAGAGGGAGAACGTACCCCTGATGACGTTCGGGGCATCTTGCTCCTCCTGAGCTCTCAGGGCATAAGCTTTGGCAGGTGGTCTGTTATTTGGCCTCTCTGCTGGCTCAGATGCAGGCCTCTGTGATGATCCCACTGCCTCAGATTTGCCAGATTTCCTACCCCTTTGTGGTGCAGGAGCAGGTCTGTTTGCTTGCGTTGGAGCAGCTGTAGTGGTTCTGCGTGGACATTTCTTCAATTGATGCTCTGTTGACCCACACCTTAAGCAGGCACCAGTCACTCTCCAACACTCCCCCTTATGCCACTTCAGGCAGTGTGGACATGCAGAAGTTGCTGGGGCTGGTCCCCTGAACCCCATCCCTGGAGAGCTGCCCACTGATGGTGTGGACTGACCTCTCCTAGGGGTAAACTGTGGCCTAGGCCCTTGAGAGTGACCCTGACCTTGTGGCTGGCCTGAACTCTGTGCAGGTGGACCCTTAAACTTCTTCCCAAATGCAGGAGATGAACTAGACTGACCTGGGCCCTCTTCTGCTGTCTTTCCCTTCTAGTCTGCTTACTGATTCTTACTTTTTCAACCTTTATTGCAGCTTCCACTAACCTGGTAAAGTCTGTGATTCCCAAGGCAGTAATCATGATCTTTATATTATCATTTAGTCCCTATTCAAATCTCTTACACCTTTCAGCCTCATTAGGGACTATCTCCCTTCCGTAGTGGCTCAATCAGACGAATTCCTTTTCATACTCGGCCACTGACAGCTGTCTCTGCCTCAGGTTAATGAACTCTCTTCTTCTCTCTTCCAGGTATACACTACCCACATATTTCTTCTTAAATTCGGAGAGGAAGAAGTCCCAAGTTATAACTTCTAGCTGCACTTCACTGGATACCGTGTCCCACCATTCATATGCATCATCTTGCAGCAGAGATACGACAGCTTCCAAATTTTGCTCTGGGGTGCAGTGGAGTTGTTTTAAAACTCTGCCTGTTCTGTTCAACCAATTCTCGGCTACAACAGAATCATCTTCTCTCTTGCCAAAGAAGTCCACTGCTCCAAACTTTCTCAATTTTTCCAGGTGTGATTTTGGTTGTAGAGGTGGTAGTGGTGGTGCTGGCATTACCCCGGCCATTTGTCTGAAGAATTCGGCCATTTGCTGGAACATGGCCTGCGGAGGCTGAGCAGGCTCTGCTTGAGCTGGCGGAGCAGGTTCTCCCATACCCCCAGTCTCAGCTGCTGCAGGTGGAGCATGACTCTCCACTTCCTCCTCAACTGCCCTCTAAGATGTAGGGTCCATATCCTATTCAAAATAAGAAAGATAAACAGATCTGCATTAGTGTCACCTCGACTCTTACAAATGCAATGCATGGTATGGACTCAATCTAGGCCGAGAAACGCCTAAACCGTGCTCTGATACCACTAAATGTGACACCCCTTACCCGTCTACAGTATATCCGAGTAAGCTATGTCACACGGTGTACCGGAACACTCTATTTTATCTTAATTAATTTTCATCATAATTTTGAACATAATTTGTGAAATATAATCTATTTAAGTCATTTGTTAAAATTTTAATTTATTTGAGGTTTCGAAAATTTTATAGAAAATCCGGCAGAGTACTGGCTAAAAATGGAGAAAACAGTTATTCGGAACCTGTGAAAAACACTTCCAATAATCATATTCAATCATCTCAAACTCCAATATCAAAATCTCAACATTTTTCAATTTCATTTCTCAATCATTCATCTCATGTGATAATCATGTATAAATCACAGATAAACATTCACTTTTCCATTCACAAACACAATTCTCATTATTTACATAAACATCAAAATACATTTCATAAGTTCGATTACATATGAGAAAATAAAAATTAGTTATAAAATATGAAAATGAAATCTGGTGTCCTACCAATGCACTGTGGAGGATGAGGTGACACGGACACTATGCAGAGCTGCAGGATGAACTCACCCAGTCTGCGGTCTACTGGGCTCACGATCAGTATCTCCAGAACCTACGCGTGGCAAAAGCAATACGCTAAGCAATGATGCTTAGTGGTGCAATAATAAAATAAAAGGAATAGCAGAAAATAAATATGTATCGAATGTATCGATGTTTTACTGGTTTTGTACTTGTTATAATCATTTATTTTGTTAAATTTATCCACTTTCATTCTTTTTGTTGCCCAAGTAACCTATACTGGACGACTGGACTGGATAAACGGGTAAACTGGCACTGGGTATCAAGTACCTCGGGCCGTCACACCATCGATAACATATGTATCTCCCGGTGTGCAACAGAACAGCTAACAAGCTGTAAATAATATGAGGCACGAGGCCAAGTCTCAACACAATGTCAAAATGGCTAAAAGCCATAAAATCACAGAATGGCATAATGCCATGTGCGATCGCTAATCGAACCTATTGGCATGCCAAACTATCCAAACCAATCTTGTTAGGTATACTAGGGCATTTGATACTTTTGAATTCTTCAATTTTTGAATTTCAAGTTTTGGTGTCACTATTCACTTCATTAGTCAACAAAAATGTTGACTTTTGGATAGAAAATAGGTACATTGGTTTTAACACCCCCAATGTACCACATTTTGCATTCAAAACTTGTTGGAATTAATCAGCAATACCATTTCTAAGCTTAGAACTAAGGGGCAGAATTTTCAGTTTTTGTACCATAAGTTTACTGTTCCATTAGGGACTGTTACATTAGAAATTTGAGGAAATGGTAAACATGAAAGTTGTTCCTTATTTTTTCTAGTTGAATTTCTTTTTTTGAATCACTCAATTTGGAGTTTTGTTAGCTCCAGATATGGTCCAAAAACCACAGCTGGCCGGATTTCCAATCTGCAGAATTTACCAAATCTATAGTACAATGAACAGTGACTGCCACTGCCTTGTTGAATAGGTTCTGGTCATAATTTGGGGTAGGTTTCTTCATGAAAGTTGTTTTTCTATATCTCATCTTGTTGTTGTAAAAATTTCAGGTCAAATGGACCATTCTACAGTGAGTTATGGCCAAAGGAACAGTTACTGTTCATTTGGTCATTCTGCAGAATTTGCTTGCAGGGTATCCGGATTGGGGCCAACTTTTGGTACACTTGCTTTGGTCTTTTGGGCATGGTTTCTTCAGAAAAATTGTGCCATTATAAGTCTAGTTTCATGTCCAATTTTCCAAACACCAATTGAACCTGCAAAGCCAAAGATATGGTAGTCCAAACAGGCTGGACTCACAGCCTCCCTGCTGCTGTCACTAGGCAGCCTACCCATTTCAGTTTGCCATGCTATAGCTCACTCCAAATTATGGTCAACTTACCCCAAATGGTCACTAATTGACCATTAGAATGTACTTTAATAACTTCATAAGCCATGTAAAACCCCTAAGTTCGGTAGTGCGTTCTACTGCTCCAGTGACCAGTGTTGTCCGGACAGCTAGGATGCCTAGAACCACACCTTGATATGAGAGAGGAGACATAAATAATGAAATACAAGAAAAACAAAGGAAAAATAATAGCAAAGAAATGTCACCAAGTTAAGCGAGCCGAAAACCTAGCGATGGGTGACCGCATCGGGAAGTCACGGCGTGGACCGTTGACTAGCCCTGGACTACGGGGAACCCTGGAAAACATTTTTAGGACATAAATAGACCCTTATTGAAGTATAAATCTCATTAGAAAGATTAAAGAAAAATTAAATAATTAGTACAAAGAAAAGTGAGAAATCGAAAAACAGACAAAATACGATTATTCTTGAAAAATCGGGAATGCAACCCGAACAGGGGCATTATGGTCATTTGACATCCCGAAGTGTCTTTTGACCTAAATGTCCATTAAAAATAAATAATATTACACTTAGAAAATGAAATGAAAAATTAAATTGGTGGTACCTAAAGTAAATAGTAAAAATTAAAGGTTAAATGTGGAATAAGTGAAAGTTAACTTATAATATGATTTAATTTTAGTTAGTGGACCACTATAGGATTAATTAAACATGAAATATGGCTGATGTAGGTCCACTAACCACCTGAAATCTCATCTTCCTCAAGTCCTCTCAAAATTGCCGAAATGAAGAACCTTGAAACCTCCATTGCCGTTTGGTTTTGAGCTTGATTTCCTCCCTCCATTTCAACTCCAATCCCTTAAGTAGCTTTATGAAAAATGGTCTACACATCACAAGGAAGATATTGATACCAATTTTGAGAAGTTTGGTGAAGGTTTAGCAAGTTACAATTAAAGGTAAGTTTGCATTTTTGAGAATTTCTTTGTTAAAGTTTATGTTCATGTTATGGGTGTTGGTTTGGTGAAGGAAAATTTTGAGTTTGAAGGGTTATTGTTGTTTTCATTTTGGACAGCCATGAGTCACGTTTTTGATGAGATATTTGTGCATATAATTGATGAGAAATGGTGTTGATCATGATGAATTAGTAACCTAGTGAATTATTTCATGTTTATATGGTGATTTATGCACTTGGATGGGAATTGGTAAATTGGATGGCACTTTGATGTTGAAGAATGGTTTGCGGCAGCTTGGGGACACTTGAGTAATGGTATATATTGAAGGAAGTGTGGGCAGAATATTGACCTAGAAGGTTGATGAGATGTATGTAGATTGATATTGTAAAGTGTATGTAAAATTTGTAATGGTTAGGTGTATTTGTAATGGTAATTAGAAATTGTAATTGTGAATGATAGTTGGTGTGTTGAGGGTAATGGTAATCTGCCCAAAATAATGTTAATGTAAAGTAGATAATGCTTTTGGTAATGTACCAAAACAGATTGGTAGGGTATGGAAGTAAACTTTGCAAGTTAAATGTGTGTTTGAAGTGGGGTGTGAAAGGCATAGTGAGGGCAGTGTACATTTTAGCCTATAACCTTAAATGTGTAACCTCAATTGGTATGAGACCAATTTGAGGTGAAACTAGGCACAAAATGTGCCAACTTTCATTGAGAAACCATACCAAAATTCTGCTTGCAAGGTGACCTAAGAAAATGACCAATTCGGATTAGGTGCAATTAGGACCTGAAAAGTGACCAATTGGGCAGCAGTGAGTGTTTAGGCCATAACTCACTCAAACCAGGTCCAATTGACCTGAAATTTTGACCAAGAATAGTTAAGACCCATACCTACAAGTCTTATGAAGACACCAAAGCCCAGAAATGACCATAAGCAAGTCAAACAACTTGCACAAGTTCGGGTCCAAAAACTGGCCGAACCAGAATTGACCAATTTGACCTAAAATTGACCTAAAATGGTACCATTTGACCAGCAATAGTATAATGACCATAACTCGGTCTACTTAACTCGGATTGATCTGAAATTTTGCACCGCGGTCCATAAGACCTAGATCTACAAGTTTGTAGTTTCGACCGAGACCCGAAAACCGAGGAAACTAGGTCGTCCGGTTAGGTCAAACCAGTGTCCCGGAATCCAGCAATTTGCATTAAAATGCACTAAGCAAGGAAATGACTTTGGTAAAACATACCAAACCTAAAACCCTATCGAATGTGACATATTAACGACACTAAAACCTAATTTACCTAAAACGCAATGAGGGTCGGTATATTAGGTGATTAAATGAAAAATTGAGTTCAGTGCATTATTTACCAAACATTATCGTTAGAGACAATTTAATTTAGTACTGAAACACTTCAAATTGTGTTTCTCAGTTACTAAAGACTCAAGAAAAGAGAAGGAAACACTGAGTCCAGACAGGAGACAGTCATCGAGGTTTGTGCACTGGCTATTGCTTTTGAATTTTTCAATTGAAATAAATATTGAATATTTGTATATTATTGTTTTAAATTGTGTTTGTGCACAACAAGCTTTCTTTTGAATTATTTTCAATGGAAATAAATATTGACTATTTGCATATCATTGTTTTAAATTGTGGAAATGTGTTTGGTGGACACTTATTGATTGAAAAACATTGTGAATGGTTTGAAAGTGAAAAATTGTTTGAATGATATTGATGGAAACTTATTGATTGAAAAGCACTGTAAATGGTTTTGTGGATATTGAAGTTAATTATGAATTGGGTTGCCATTTTATGAATGAAACTATGAGTTTGGAAATTTATTGGATTCTCACGAATCATTTGAATAAAATGTTTGGAATTGATTTTGTGTTCACACTTAGCATGTGATGTCGTATCATTCCTTCTCCATTTATGGGGTTGTGATCGTTTATTTTCCTTCTCCATTTATGGAGTCGTGATCGTTTATTTTTCCCTCTCTGGTTTACCAGTTGAGGTGATCGGATGAGTACTCATTATATAGCTAGCTCCCCTTCCTCATTGATTTCGATTAGTGAGGTTGTGATTGCTTTGTCGTGGTGTACAACACAAAGATTGATCGGAAATTTGTGTCATGGCTTAAGTTGTGAATGAATTGGCAACTGTATTCTTAAATTATTCGACTAAATTGCATTATTATGTATTGTGAGATTGTGAAATTGATTTAAACTCTCATTGACATATCTTGTCTTTTGAATTCAAACATGATCTGACTTATGGAAAATTATTGTGATATTGACAAATGGAGTTTAAATTCTTGTTGACATTTATTGTCTTGAATTTAACTATGATTTTAAGTATCCACTATTTACATGACTTATGAATTGTGATTTAAATTGTATTTGGTTAATGTTGTGCACCTTGAGACATTGTCTCTGATAGCTTTTAATTCTTTGTCGCAGTAGAGAGGCAGACAGGCGTGAGACTAAGTGCATATACCTCCAATGAGAGATTTTTGGGTATAATGAGTATACCAATATTTTGCATTTTGTCTCAGAATGTATGACCTTTGTATGTACATATTGTTTTTGGTTTTGAGAGTTCTAAATTCAAATTGTACCTTGAAGTTGTAAAATAATTACGAAATTTGTTTTGACTTGTAAAAGCTGTATTATATTTCCTTATCTTAGACTTTGAAAAATTTCTATGAAATTGAGTTGATAAATTGTTGTGTTGAGAAATATATTGTGTTGAGAAAAATGTGGAGTTGAGATTTGGAAAATTATTGAAGTGCTTTTTTTCTGAGTTTTCAAGAACTGTTTTATCCAAAATACAGATGGCACTCTGCCAAAATTTTCTGAAATTCCAAATAAACCAAATGAGTTAGTTATTTCACTTGATTCACCAAAGTCTTTAACACTGTAAATAGTGCTCACCATCGCAAAAGAAGTAAGAAACGTTTTTAAAATCCCTTGTAGTGTATTTAATGGGTTATCGATGAAGCGAAGTTGGTAATTCATTAGGTATACTACGGGATCATGTTATGCCTTCTGAGGGGTAGGGTGTGACATGTTTTAGTGGTATCAGAGCATAGTTTTTAAATTTTGTTTTCACCTGTTATTTGAATGTTCTTTCTTCATAGTACAACTGCTCAATATCATTGTTGATACATATAGTACATTACAGTATAAATATGCACTAACGAGAGTAAATATCCTTATGTTATTGTTCAGGAAAGCTAAGATCCTCGCATTGAATATGGAAGAGGGTGATCGTTGATCGATCGATCTATTGAGGCTGAGGTGCAAGGGGATGCCCAGCTTACATAATGTTAGTGGTTCAAGACACCACTGCAGATCGCAGATTTCTGCTCGGTTGCTCGTGAGATGGCTGCAATATTCCAACAAATGGTGGTAATGCACCTACTCAAGTCCCAATACTGAGACACGGTGGTACAACCACGGTCTCCTACGAGGCAATATGATAAATTGATGAAATATGGGGCTCTGAGTTCAAGGGGATAGCAGATCCTCTAGAGGTGAGCAGTGGTTAGAGAGGATGGATAGGGTATTCAAGAAACTTCATTGTGCAGGAGCTCGGACTTGAATACTCCGTATCTTTGTTCTGAGGATGCTTATGGTGGTGGAAAACCATTCCCCTGATGCAGTAGAGCCTACTGATGCTAACATGGAATGACTTCCTCGGGAATTCGAGTAAATATGTCCCCGATGCTTATGTAGACCGAAGCTGCAAGAATTCCTAAGTTTGAAAGCAGGGCAGATCGGTGGTGAGTATGAAAGAGAATTCTCCCGCCTTAGCCACTATGCAAGAAGTTTGCTTGCTACCAGAGGAGAGATGCAAGAGGTTTGAAACCGGCTTGAAGCCCAGTATCAGAGTACAAGTGCTCGGCTTCAAACACACTAACTTCTCTGAACTTGTTTTTAAAGCCCTAGAGTTGGAAAGAGTTGAGTTTGAGACTACTCCTGAGAAAAAGAGATCAGAGAAGATAGATGAAGAGGGAAAGTCAGTAGAACAGAGTTCCGGTGGTCCCTCTGGAAAGAGGAAGAACTATGAGGACACAACAGAGGTGGCAAGAAGTGCAGTAGGGAGGACATTCGGGATGAAACCTCCTTTATCTGGTCAAAGATAGTAGGAGGTTCCTACCATTCCCGCCAATGTGAAAATTGTGGAAGATATCATGGTGGGATATGCTATAAGGCTATTGGAGCTGTTATAGCTGTGGAGGCATAGGACACTTTGCCAAGGACGCACCGATGAGTCGCAGAGTTGGATCACCTCCTACTCTGTAGAAGGGTCGATTGAGCCCTGTCACTAAGTTCACGACCACCCAGAGGTAGAGGCGGGGGTAGAGGTAACCCAGGCAGCCAAGGCACGATAAAACAATCGAGCAAGATAGTGCTCGATCGAGTCTATGCCATGAGACAGAGGAAGAGGCGAGATATCTGATGTTGTGGCTGGTACCTTCTCAACTTTTAACCAGGATGTGTTTGTGTTAATCGATCTGGGTTCTACCCATTCTTATGTGTGTGCTAGCATCATTGATTGCATTGCTGCTCCATGTACAAAAATGGACTTTGAGGTGCTATTAACAATTCCGCTAGGACAGAGGTCGAGAAATAAATTTTGATGCATTAGTGATTAGTCCTTTAGGATAAGGATTGTGATAACAAGTGAAATTAGTTTTGGAAGAGTTTATCGGCGAAAAGTATTTGCTGACACACCATAAAATTATAAGCTAATTAGCGAGCCTACTTAATGTAAGGCAAGAGGACGTAAAAATAAGTTACAGAAATAGAATTGCTCTAGATGAAGGCAGAGATGTTACTATTAGTAATTGTTAATGGATATTGTAATCAGAATAAGTTCGGATATCAGTGAATTCGAAAAGGATAAAAGATAGGAAAGTTTGATCTATTGAGTAAGCTGCAGATTTCAGTACTAACTTGAGATTATTGTGTAGAGCTACGTACTACCCGATAGTATATCTAGATGAGAATAGTTGCCAACGACATCTGTTTTGGTATAGTTATGCCAGGACAGAATTTAATTGTTAGAAATAAGTTTGAAAATCCTACTTAGGGATCTAAAACTCAAAAGTTAGAATATCGAAAGGTTATAGTTCAGTACAAAAGAAAGTAAGTTATAGAATATTGACAGATAAAAAGAGTTACGGAAGTAGAGATTTGAACAGTTGATTCATATGTAACAAAGAAATATTACGAATGTGAGGAAGACTATGGATTAGAATGGTCAGAGGACCAATGACTGATGAATGATTCTAAGATGACCTCAAGGGTCATTCAAGAAGCAACGTGAACCAAAATATTAGACAGCATAATAGTAAGAGGAGATTGGTGTTATCCAAGCAAATTAAACATTGTATTAGATTGTTAAAAGTCTTACGATCATATAGAAAGGAGAAAATAAACGTATGACTATTGTAAGATGACTACTGGGTAAAATTTCATGGACGAAATTTATTTAAGGGGGGGAGAATTGTAACACCCCTAAGTTCGGTAGTGCGTTCTACTGCTCCAGTGACCAGTGTTGTCCGGACAGCTAGGATGCCTAGAACCACACCTTGATATGAGAGAGGAGACATAAATAATGAAATACAAGAAAAACAAAGGAAAAATAATAGCAAAGAAATGTCACCAAGTTAAGCGAGCCGAAAACCTAGCGATGGGTGACCGCATCGGGAAGTCACGGCGTGGACCGTTGACTAGCCCTGGACTACGGGGAACCCTGGAAAACATTTTTAGGACATAAATAGACCCTTATTGAAGTATAAATCTCATTAGAAAGATTAAAGAAAAATTAAATAATTAGTACAAAGAAAAGTGAGAAATCGAAAAACAGACAAAATACGGTTATTCTGAAAAATCGGAATGCAACGAGCAGGGCATTATGGTCATTTGACATCCCGAAGTGTCTTTTGACCTAAATGTCCATTAAAAATAAATAATATTACACTTAGAAAATGAAATGAAAAATTAAATTGGTGGTACCTAAAGTAAATAGTAAAAATTAAAGGTTAAATGTGGAATAAGTGAAAGTTAACTTATAATATGATTTAATTTTAGTTAGTGGACCACTATAGGATTAATTAAACATGAAATATGGCTGATGTAGGTCCACTAACCACCTGAAATCTCATCTTCCTCAAGTCCTCTCAAAATTGCCGAAATGAAGAACCTTGAAACCTCCATTGCCGTTTGGTTTTGAGCTTGATTTCCTCCTCCATTTCAACTCCAATCCCTTAAGTAGCTTTATGAAAAATGGTCTACACATCACAAGGAAGATATTGATACCAATTTTGAGAAGTTTGGTGAAGGTTTAGCAAGTTACAATTAAAGGTAAGTTTGCATTTTTGAGAATTTCTTTGTTAAAGTTTATGTTCATGTTATGGGTGTTGGTTTGGTGAAGGAAAATTTTGAGTTTGAAGGGTTATTGTTGTTTTCATTTTGGACAGCCATGAGTCACGTTTTTGATGAGATATTTGTGCATATAATTGATGAGAAATGGTGTTGATCATGATGAATTAGTAACCTAGTGAATTATTTCATGTTTATATGGTGATTTATGCACTTGGATGGGAATTGGTAAATTGGATGGCACTTTGATGTTGAAGAATGGTTTATGCAGCTTGGGGACACTTGAGTAATGGTATATATTGAAGGAAGTTTGGGCAGAATATTGACCTAGAAGGTTGATGAGATGTATGTAGATTGATATTGTAAAGTGTATGTAAAATTTGTAATGGTTAGGTGTATTTGTAATGGTAATTAGAAATTGTAATTGTGAATGATAGTTGGTGTGTTGAGGGTAATGGTAATCTGCCCAAAATAATGTTAATGTAAAGTAGATAATGCTTTTGGTAATGTACCAAAACAGATTGGTAGGGTATGGAAGTAAACTTTGCAAGTTAAATGTGTGTTTGAAGTGGGGTGTGAAAGGCATAGTGAGGGCAGTGTACATTTTAGCCTATAACCTTAAATGTGTAACCTCAATTGGTATGAGACCAATTTGAGGTGAAACTAGGCACAAAATGTGCCAACTTTCATTGAGAAACCATACCAAAATTCTGCTTGCAAGGTGACCTAAGAAAATGACCAATTCGGATTAGGTGCAATTAGGACCTGAAAAGTGACCAATTGGGCAGCAGTGAGTGTTTAGGCCATAACTCACTCAAACCAGGTCCAATTGACCTGAAATTTTGACCAAGAATAGTTAAGACCCATACCTACAAGTCTTATGAAGACACCAAAGCCCAGAAATGACCATAAGCAAGTCAAACAACTTGCACAAGTTCGGGTCCAAAAACTGGCCGAACCAGAATTGACCAATTTGACCTAAAATTGACCTAAAATGGTACCATTTGACCAGCAATAGTATAATGACCATAACTCGGTCTACTTAACTCGGATTGATCTGAAATTTTGCACCGCGGTCCATAAGACCTAGATCTACAAGTTTGTAGTTTCGACCGAGACCCGAAAACCGAGGAAACTAGGTCGTCCGGTTAGGTCAAACCAGTGTCCCGGAATCCAGCAATTTGCATTAAAATGCACTAAGCAAGGAAATGACTTTGGTAAAACATACCAAACCTAAAACCCTATCGAATGTGACATATTAACGACACTAAAACCTAATTTACCTAAAACGCAATGAGGGTCGGTATATTAGGTGATTAAATGAAAAATTGAGTTCAGTGCATTATTTACCAAACATTATCGTTAGAGACAATTTAATTTAGTACTGAAACACTTCAAATTGTGTTTCTCAGTTACTAAAGACTCAGGAAAAGAGAAGGAAACACTGAGTCCAGACCAGGGAGACAGTCATCAGAGGTTTGTGCACAACGGCTATTGCTTTTGAATTTTTCAATTGAAATAAATATTGAATATTTGTATATTATTGTTTTAAATTGTGTTTGTGCACAACAACTGTTTCTTTTGAATTATTTTCAATGGAAATAAATATTGACTATTTGCATATCATTGTTTTAAATTGTGGAAATGTGTTTGGTGGACACTTATTGATTGAAAAACATTGTGAATGGTTTGAAACTGTGAAAAATTGTTTGAATGATATTGATGGAAACTTATTGATTGAAAAGCACTGTAAATGGTTTTTGTGGAAATTGAAGTTAATTATGAATTGGGTTGCCATTTTATGAATGAAACTATGAGTTTGGAAATTTATTGGATTCTCACGAATCATTTGAATAAAATGTTTGGAATTGATTTTGTGTTCACACTTAGCATGACAGTATCGTATCATTCCTTCTCCATTTATGGGGTTGTGATCGTTTATTTTCCTTCTCCATTTATGGAGTCGTGATCGTTTATTTTTCCCTCTCTGGTTTACCAGTTGAGGTGATCGGATGAGTACTCATTATATAGCTAGCTCCCCTTCCTCATTGATTTCGATTAGTGAGGTTGTGATTGCTTTGTCGTGGTGTACAACACAGCATTGATCGGAAATTTGTGTCATGGCTTAAGTTGTCAATGAATTGGCAACACTGTATTCTTAAATTATTTGACTAAATTGCATTATTATGTATTGTGAGATTGTGAAATTGATTTAAACTCTCATTGACATATACTGTCTTTTGAATTCAAACATGATCTGACTTATGGAAAATTATTGTGATATTGACAAATGGAGTTTAAATTCTTGTTGACATTTATTGTCTTGAATTTAACTATGATTTTAAGTATCCACTATTTACATGACTTATGAATTGTGATTTAAATTGTATTTGGTTAATGTTGTGCACCACTGAGACATTGTCTCAGCGATAGCTTTTTAATTGCTGTCGCAGGTAGAGAGACAGACAGGGCAGCAGACTAGGCTGCATATACCTCCAGCGAGAGATTTTTCGGGTATAATGAGTATACCAATATTTTGCATTTTGTACTGTAATGTATGACACTGTATGTACATATTGTTTTTGGTTTTGAGCAGTTCTAAATTCAAATTGTACCTTGAAGTTGTAAAATAATTACGAGCTGTTTTGACTTGTAAAAGCTGTATTATATTTCCTTATCTCAGACTTTGAAAAATTTCTATGAAATTGAGTTGATAAATTGTTGTGTTGAGAAATATATTGTGTTGAGAAAAATGTGGAGTTGAGATTTGGAAAATTATTGAAGTGCTTTTTTTTACAGGTTTTCTGAAGAACTGTTTTATCCAAAATACAGATGGCACTCTGCCAAAATTTTTACAGAAATTCCAAATAAACCAAATGAGTTAGTTATTTCACTTCAGTTCACCAAAGTCTTTAACACCTGTAAATAGTGCTCACCACTGCAAAAGAAGTAAGAAACGTTTTTAAAATCCCTTGTAGTGTATTTAATGGGTTATCAGTAGACGAAGTTGGTAATTCATTAGGTATACTACGGGATCATGTTATGCCTTACAGAGGGGTAGGGTGTGACAAGCCAAGTCCAATTTTCACTCCCAAACCCTAGCTCAAATTCAAGGTTTACACCAATTACCCTAGTTAGCACACCAATTCATTATACATGTGTATATATACCTTAAACATCATCTTTAGTCCACTCTAAGTCCATCAAAACAATCACTCTTATCCCTTCCTTAGGGCTACCGAAATTCAAGGAGTACATATACATAAATTTCATTCATTTAATTCACAATTCCTTACCTATTTTAAGTCCTTAATATGGAATAAAAGAAGTATAAATATAAATAGGCACTAACCTCTTGTAGGGCAGAATTTTCCAAGTTTAATCTTCACTTTCTTTCCTTTTCTAGGCTGCCAAACACTTCCCAAGAGGTATAGACAAGTTTTTAGTGAATAAAGTTGGAAGATTTATGGTGAAAAGAAGAGAGAAATGGAGCTTGCTTGAGGTTTTAATGGAGGTTGGGTCTAGGGCATGAATTTCGGCTGCATTTGGGGAAGAAGAAGGCAGCTGTATTTTTTTAATTCCTTAGGTCACATTTGTCTCTTTTTATTAGTTAATTAGTTGGTTGTTTAATTGTGATTAGAGGGAACTTCAAATGACATCATAATGATGTCATAAATGAGCCCTTTTTCTCATTTTCTATTCTTTTCTTCTCTACTTATTTTCAATTTAATTTTTAGCAATATTTATTCACATTTTATGTCATAATAATTATTTACTCAACTGGACAAGTCGGCCAAAAATCGTCTCTGAAGGCGAAATGACCAAAATGCCTTAGTTAAACCTTAACGGGTCAAAATTATGCATCTGGATTGAAAAATTTTTCTAAATATTTTCTTGGCATTCTAATGCCATAGGAACCTCAATGACCCTTCTCTAAAGTACCAAAAATTATTTTATAAATTTTTCCCTGGGTCTAGGGCTCCTAGTTGTGAGAACCGCAACTTCCCTCTGGTTTACCCACCGCTTGGGCACCGGCTCATTTGACTTAGTTGTATTTTATTTCTAAAATTTTTACTAAATTTTTCTTATTAATATTTGAGTTAATTATGGTTCCTGACTTTAGTTTAAATATTTTTCCGGATGTTCTAGCTGTCCGGACCGACACTGGTCACCGGAACAGTAGAATGTATGGAGTTGCTACCGGGAGGGTGTTACAAGACTCACCATTCCATCTTATTTATATCTCATATAAATAACTTGAACAAACATGAATACAATCTTTCTAGATAAGTCATGTCCTTATTATGAAGTATCCTCGATTGTGAACCTATTTATGATACTTTGTGCTAGAAATAATGTCACTCATATTCTTAATAACTTAAGAATAATATTTCTACCAAAATATCAATGGACCTTTTCTATTACACATAAATATATTATGTAAATGAAAAAGTGGAAAAGCCTTTTATTAATAAAAATATGTACAAGATACATACTAAATGATATGCTCTAGGGCATACTACTAACAATAGCTTCATTTCAACACACCATTCAAATCTCAATAATCAAATCAATTCATTTTCAATCCAATCTCATCATAAAGAACATTTCATTAATTACAAGACTCAACATTTATATCACAATAATTTACATTTAATTACATACCAAAATATTTTACAAGAGTTTTTATACAACTGCTCAAATAATTTACATACATATTATTACATGCATACATCAAAACCTGTGTACATGGGTATACTTGGAGCTGATCTGAATGTCTCTTCAAATAAGCTTACTGTATTTCTCTAGGCTCTTTTCACCTACGACAGCATACAAAGCTATCGTTGAGTGGTGAAC
Organism: Hevea brasiliensis; assembly: GCF_030052815.1. Taxonomy (NCBI): domain Eukaryota; kingdom Viridiplantae; phylum Streptophyta; class Magnoliopsida; order Malpighiales; family Euphorbiaceae; genus Hevea; species Hevea brasiliensis. The sequence continues at coordinate 386,866 of NW_026614586.1, forward strand.
TCAGTGGTGCACAACTATAACTTAAAACATAATTTAATATACCTTAGCAAAATTACAACAAACAATTTAGAAATCAAGATACTCTTCAAATTCCAAAAATCAAATTATTCATTGCCAATAACATAAATCATTTATATAAAATGACTTTGATCACGAAATTCAATTTATCAATTCACAACCAAACATTTAAGGTAATTCTAACAAAATCAATTATACAGAAATCATAATTGAAATCACAATTCTTTACTATTCAAAAACTATTCTTTATCTCACTAACTATGCAAGACAAATCCGAAAGGGCCATCTTTGGGGTGATTCTAACTCCCTATGGCCGGGGACGTCGAATCATCGTGCACAGTACACATTACAATAATGATACTTTCGAAAGGGCCATAACAAATAAAAACTTAGATCTAACCTCTAATAAGAGGAGAATCTAAGCTTGTGCACGTACCATGGTAATCAAAACAAAGCTAACTCCATTGTCTCCTCAAAAAATGAGAGAGACGGGTAATAACCTAGTCAACAGTCTATAGTGAGATATAAAACAATATCATCAATCTTTTTATCCTTTTTGTGAGCATAAATCACAATATAATTCAATTCAAAGTCAATTCCAACATCCAATAATTTTTATGCTTATCACAATTCAAAACATAAATTTGCATTTTTTCATCAAATTGCCCATCACAAATCAAAACATATTCTATCACAATTTTCCAAAATATAATTTATTCAATCCACAACAATGCTTAATACTTGTTGAAATACCATTTCATAAAGCTAAATTCATACATACTATAATAATTTCAATAATCATTGATTTAAATCCAATATTTGATAAACATAATACGTAAGGAAAATAACTTCATTTAATCATATGAGATATTCAGAACAAAATCAATTAAAAACTAGTTATGCACAAACCTGATTTGAGTTGCTCTTGAAGGAACGGAAGCGTGAAAAACACAAGATTATACCATTGAATTCAAAAATTTTCACCTAGGGTCACATGCACCATGCAAGATTTATTTTTATCTATTTGATTTCAATGATAAACAACATATTAAAATTCTTTTAATATGTTTTTGGATCTGTATTTGCCATTTAAGATTTTAAAATTAATCAGATTAATTTTAGAACCCTAGATTAAATCAAGAACGATTACACTAACCTCTTGATGTCTGCGTGAGTCTGCGCCTTTGAGATTCGTCTTGAGGACACGGATGTTGTCCCTCTAGCTTGTCCACACCAAGAACACCTATGGCAGCCCTTGAACAGCTTCTAAAGCCTTTTCTATTAATTAGAAATTCAAGTTCTGCCTTTTAAGAGATTAGAGATGCAAACAGGACACTAGAAACAATTTCTAGTGTTTTTAATTCAAGAGATTGATGGCTAATCTCTTTGAATTGATGAGAGATGAAGAGAAATAGCTGGAGAGGCTCAAAGTGGCGTGACATATGAGAGGAGAGGCTGCTGGTTATGTTTTTTTTTTCATAACCACACTTAAATAGCTAGGTTAACACATTAAACCCTAGCCACATGTCACCTTTTGATTAGCTCTAGGTTTAAGTGACCCAATCACATTGTGCCAAGTGTCAAACCTATATTTAATCTTGATTTTAATCATCTTACATGATTAAAAATATTTGGCAAGCTTATGTGTTAAGCCATGTGTCACCATCTCATGGTGCCACGTGTCACAATCGTGAAATGACCAAAATGCCCTGTGTCTTAATTTTGAGTTCTTAACCCAAAATAATTATTTTCTTCTTCTAATTAATTTATATCAAATATAAATTAATTAATTAATCTCTATTAATTAATTTCTCATCAATTAAATTCATATTTAAACACTTTAAATATAAATTTAATTTATACTACACATCCAATAATCTAGATTTGGTTTCAAGTCATGCTAGGGACTTTGCAATTTTATTGCAAACCAAATCTATTTAATTAATCAATTAAACTCTTTAATTAATTAATTAAATCATATTTAAATAGGTGATAACTTGTGTATGTGTGTGACTTACTAGGCTCATCACTAATTGGCAATGAGACATGATATCAACTCTTAATATCATCGAACTCTTTCTTACCATAAATGATTTCTCTAAATCATTTTATGAACCTCATAGACCATGGTTAACACCTAGCATAGTATGCCATGGCAACCCACGTAGTAATAAGGTTTACCTTAAATGAACCGATAATCATATGTTACCATGCACTAGAATCTCTGTTACAAAATCCCAACTCAAGTTTGAGTCATGGTTTATGTCAAACTCCATTTGCTATGAATATTATGTTCTCTTTTAATTCCAGTTCTTGATTAAAAGATTTTTCATCAGAAACTCTTTTACGAATAAATCTATCTGTCTGGCAGGAACTTGAAACATCAAGAACAATTAAATGAACATAGGATTTTATCTCTATTTACTTAGAGAGCAGATTCCATCTTCATCAACACCTATCTCCATATATAACTAGTAGGAGCCAACAAATGCCCAAAAACACATACATAGTACAAGTATGAAAGCAGTATCAAACTCAAACTACCTATATACAAGATAACTGTGCTATCTCAGGTCTAAAGATTATATGCACTGATATGATTTATGACAAAACATTGACAAGAGTAAACTCCATGTGCTTGTCATAAGTGTCACTGGTTCGGCCTACTTATCATTTATAAGTGCCTATCAAGTTTGTTATATGGCATGAGACTCACCATTCCATCTTATTTATATCTCATATAAATAACTTGGGAACAAACATGAATACAATCTTTACGGATAAGTCATGTCCTTATTATGAAGTATCCTCGATTGTGAACCTATTTATGATACTTTGTGCTAGAAATATTGTCACTCATATTCTTAACAACTTAAGAATAATATTTCTAACAAAATATCAATGGACCTTTTCTATTACACATAAATATATTATGTAAACGGAAAAGTGGAAATGCCTTTTATTATTAAAAATATGTACAAGATACATACTAAATGATATGCTCTAGGGCATACTACTAACAATCTCCCACTAGCACTAGAGCCATTCATTACAATACCTTAGACCCATCTTCTCAAGATGTCGGTCTAAGCGAGCTTGTGACAAAGGCTTAGTGAATGGATCAGCTGGATTTTCAGCTGATGCTATTTTTCTGCATGGCTATATCGCCTTTGCCCAACTATATGTCTGATATATGGTAGTGCCTTTCTATGTGTTTGGATTTTGGTGAGACCTTAGTTCCTTTAGCCTGTATGACTGCTCCATTATTGTCACAGTGTAGTGGGCTCGACTCAATGGAAGGAACTACGTAAGTTCTATCATGAACTTCTTTATCCAAACGACTTCTTTTGCGACATCGATGCAGCAATATACTCGACCTCGATGAGTGGAATCTGCGATCGTGCTCTGTTTGGAACTCTTCCAACCGATCGCACCTCCATTACAAATGAACACATATCCAGAGGTAGACTTTCTATCATCGATATCGATTGGAAATCGAATCGTATAACCATCCAATTGCAAGTCTCCACCTCCATAAATCAAGAATAAATCCTTAGTTCTTCTCAAGTACTTAAGGATATTCTTGTGACTATCGATGTTCCAAACCTGGATTGGATTGATACCTGCTAGTCAAACTAACAGCATATGCGATATCCGGCCTAATACACAATATTGCATACATTAAACTTCCAATAGCCGAAGCATATGGAATCCTGGCCATCTTATCTCTTTCTTCAGGTGTCTTTGGAGACATCTCTTTAGAAAGGTGGATACCATGTCTCACTGGTAACAATCCTCTCTTGGAATCAAGCATGTTAAACCTCTTTAACACCTTTTCCAAGTATAGACTTTAGGATAAACCAATTATTCTTTTCGCTCTATCTTTATAGATGCGAATCCCAAGAATATAGGTTGCCTCCCCTAAGTCTTTCATGGAGAATGTATTTGACAACCATACCTTTATAGTCGTCAACATACCTGTATCATTACCCATCAACAGTATGTCATCCACATATAAGACAAGGAAAGTGATAGCACTGTCACTAACCTTCTTATATACACATAGCTCATCCTCATTTTTGATAAAACCAAAAGATTTAATGGCTTCATCAAAACGGATGTTCCAACTCCTCGAAGCTTGTTTCAACCCATAAATGGATCGCTTTAGCTTGCATACCTTGGAACCATCTTGGGATTCAAATCCCCTAGGTTGCTCCATGAAAATGTTTTCTTCAATGTATCCATTGAGAAAAGCTGTTTTGACATCCATCTGCCAAATCTCATAATCATAGTATGCAGCTATTGCTAATAAAATCCTAATTGATTTAAGCATGGCAACAAAGTCTCCTCATAGTCTATTCCTTGCCTTTGGCGAAACCCTTTCGCTACTAGCCTTGCCTTATAGGTCTCTACCTTTCCATCAGAACCAATTTTCTTCTTGAAAACCCATTTGTTCCCTATAGGTACAATACCTTTAGGTGGGTCAACATGATCCCAAACTTGATTCTTATACATGGAATCAATCTCGGATTTCATAGCATCAATCCATTTTGAAGAGTCTATATCTGATATAGCTTCTTCATAGGTAAGTGGATCATCTCCATGATCTACTTCTTCATGAGTAGACAACTCTTGTTCTTCTTCATGAAGAAAACCATATCTCACTAGTGGGTGAGATACCCTGGTTGTTCTACGAGGAACAGCTGTAGATGTTTCATCAATGGGTATAGGTTGACTAGATGGATCTATATCCATCTGATCTGTTGGTTGGTCAGAATTCTCCAATTCTAACTCTATTTGCCTTCCTTTGCCTCCTTCTTGAACAAACTGTTGTTCAAGAAATGTGGCATCTCTACTTATCACAACCTTTTGTGAAGTAGGCAAATAAAAATAATATCCAAAACTATCTTTTGGATATCCAACAAATAGACCTTTTTCTGATCTGGTCTCCAATTTATCAGTGTTCAGAGTTTTGATATAAGCTGGACAACCACAAATCTTAACATGCTTATGACTTGGTTTTCTTCGATGCCATATCTCATAAGGTGTGGAAGAAAGCGATTTTGATGGAATCCTATTCGAATATACAAAGCTGATTCTAATACAAATCCCCAAAAAGGAGATTGGCATATCAGTATAGCTCATCATACTACGTACCATATCCAATAGGGTACGATTTCTCCTTTCAGATACACCATTCAGTTGTGGCGTTCCTGGAGGAGTCAGCTGAGAAACAATGCCATGCTCTCTCAAGTATTCATCAAATTCAGTACTCAAATATTCACCTCCACGATCTGATCGAAGAGCTTTAATATTTTTTCCTGTTTGATTTTCTACTTCAGATTTAAATTCTTTGAACTTTTCAAAGGATTCATGTTTGTATTTCATCAAATACAAATACCCAAACCTTGATTTATCATCAGTAAAGGTAATAAAATAATGAAAGCCCCTTCTAGCCATTTCTTTAAACGGACCACATACATCACTATGTATTAGTTCCAAAATATTTTTAGCTCTTAGCCCTTGTCCAACAAAGGGTAATCTAGTCATTTTTGCCTTGAAGGCAAGATTCACAAGTTGGAGTAGGCTCAGAGCCCAATGAGGATAAAATCCCAATTTTCTCCAATTTTGCAATCCTATCTTCTGCAACATGACATAACCTTAAGTGCCAAATATATTTTGAACTTGAGTTGGTTTTCACCATGGCATTGTATTCTTTTAGATTGCTATACTCTGGCCAGTGGAAACACTTTCTTACTGGCAATGGAAACACTTTCCTATTGGCAATGGAAACACTTTCCTGTTGGCAGTGGAAACACTTTCCTGTTGGCAATGGAAACACTTTCCTTTGCCTTCATCAGCTTTAGTCTTCCTTTTCTGTTTAGCTATTTTCTTAGAAGGACCAGGAATCTGAGGTTTCTTTTTCTTATTGCCCTTCTTCTTGTTGGACTTTCCAGCAGATGAAAATGCAACCAAAGCTACCTCTTTTCCTTTATTGCCTGGCATATTCTTTTGGGCAATAACCAGTATGTTGAGTAATTCAGCTAAGGTGCATTCCTGTTTAGTCATATGGAAATTTGTCACAAAATTCCCAAAAGACTCAGGAAGGGACTAAAGGATCAAATCCGTTTGTAGTTGGAAATCCATGTTGAAGTCAAGATATTCCAACTGCTCAACCAGCCGAATCATCTTGTGGACATGATCCCCAACATTACGTCCCTCGAGAGATCTTCATGCGGAGCATTTGCCTAGATATCTCATACCTAGCATTCCTTTGTGCTCACCATACAACTCTTGTAGGTGAAGGAGGATCTCACTTGCACTCTGCAAGTTTTCATGCTGCTTCTGTAACTCATTACTCATGGAAGCAAACATGTAACACTTAGCTCTCATATCATGCTCCTTCCACTTGTCCAAAGTTTCATGTTCCTCTTAAGTGGCCTCTGGAGGTAAGGGACCAGGAACATTTGAATCTAGAACATATCCTATATGTTCAAGGTTCAGGACAAGTTTCGAATTTCTTAGCCAATCAGATGATTAGGTCTGTCACAACTGTTGTGATCAAGTATGCTTGCAAGGATATTGGATGGTGGTGGTTGTTTTGTGCTCATTTTTATCAGAAAATTAACTGCAGAAAATAACCAGATTAATTAATAAATGTATCATGTAATTAACCAAAATGATTATGGTCTTTTAATCAAATTGGTCCTCCCACTAACTTAGCGAATCCTACACTTCCAAAGTAGAAAACGGAAATCCTAGTTGGATGGATTTCTAGTGGGTGATTGAATTCTTATAATTCTATTGATCATCCTCAGGTACATCCATTATTGGAATTACAATAAACTATAAGTGAGCAACTCCTTGCCCAACACATCTCATGTGAGGTTCAATCATTTACCTAGCCCCTAATGCTCAAAATCTCAGGTACATCCATTATTGACTTATCTTGCATTAGTTAAGTTGATCCCATTGAGCCAGTAATTATGCAAATAATTTTAATGTCCTCAGGTACATCCAATATTGGCCACCAAACCATTTACATATTTACAACATCTCATGCTTAACAATTATTCTTAAGAAAATCTCTTAAATTAATTGCATCTCATGCAACTATTTAAAATTTCTTAAAATAATTGCCCCAATGGAGGGCTTATGTTATAATTACTTTAATTATAGCATTTCCAACTTAATCATTTGTTTGGAAGATTTTATGGTCATTCTATTTACTATTAAGGTCTCACTTTGCACATTATCCATTTAGCATGCATATATCATATAATTGCATACATTCCCATACATCTCATGCATTCATGGATAAGCGAAATATGGTATGATCATGGACTTTCTAAGGGATTCAATTGAGCCACCAAGAATTGAATCGGGCATTCCTAGGTGCATTTCATTCATTCATTTTACAAGAGTTGCTGAAGGAGTACATAATCAACACTTGATATTGAATTCCTCCCACTGGTCCCACCAATGCTCTTGACCTCCTTGAACTTCTTGCAATCCAATATTACATAGTAATCCTTGGCATACCAAGGCGAATTTACAAGAACTTAAATAAATGAAATTACAACCCAAAAATTATTACAAACTTAATAATACATGCCCAAAATAAATTAAAATAAATTAATTAATTTACAATCCCAAAGAAACATAAAAGAAATAAATCCAATCACATTGGTCTTTTATAGTCCATGATCATCCATCATGCATATCACTATTTAACAATTAAATAAAACATACATACTTAAATTAAATTGAATATCTCATATTCAACTTAAAATTCCAGATTTGAATATGATTCAAATAAATTTAAAAATTCAGATTTGAATCTCATTCAAACAAATTTAAAAATTCAGATTTGAATCACATTCAAACGACTTCAAAAATTCAGATTTGAATCACATTCAAACATTTTTTAAAAAATCAGATTTGAATCACATTCAAATATTTTTTAAAAAATCAGATCTGAATTTTATTCAATCAATTTTAAAAAATCAGATTTAAATATGATTCAAACAACTTTAAAAATTCAGATTTGAATCTCATTCAAACAACTTTTAAAATTCAGATTTGAATCACATTCAAACATTTTTTAAAATTCTGATTTGAATCATAATTTAATTGTGTGATTAAAACAACTAATTAAACACTTTAATTAGTCAAAGAATAGGCCTTAGATCATACAACAATTGCAGAATTAAAAGCCAAACCTTGAACCACCCAAGGAACCATTGTTGCCGCCACCAATGGTGGCTTCACCATGTGTGCCGCCACACCTCATGATCCAACTAGCAATGAATCTCTTGATCTCATGATCAAACACACAATTAAATTATATAATCAACAATCTAAATGGCAAATATAGTGGCTCTGATACCAATTGAAGGAACGGAAGCGTGAAAAACACAAGATTATACCATTGAATTCAAAAATTTTCACCTAGGGTCACATGCACCATGCAAGATTTATTTTTATCTATTTGATTTCAATGATAAACAACATATTAAAATTCTTTTAATATGTTTTTGGATCTGTATTTGCCATTTAAGATTTTAAAATTAATCAGATTAATTTTAGAACCCTAGATTAAATCAAGAACGATTACACTAACCTCTTGATGTGCTGCAGCGAGTCTGCGCCTTTGAGATTCGTCTTCAGGACACCAGATGTTGTCCCTCTAGCTTGTCCACACCAAGAACACCTATGGCAGCCCTTGAACAGCTTCTAAAGCCTTTTCTATTAATTAGAAATTCAAGTTCTGCCTTTTAAGAGATTAGAGATGCAAACAGGACACTAGAAACAATTTCTAGTGTTTTTAATTCAAGAGATTGATGGCTAATCTCTTTGAATTGATGAGAGATGAAGAGAAATAGCTGGAGAGGCTCAAAGTGGCGTGACATATGAGAGGAGAGGCTGCTGGTTATGTTTTTTTTTCATAACCACACTTAAATAGCTAGGTTAACACATTAAACCCTAGCCACATGTCACCTTTTGATTAGCTCTAGGTTTAAGTGACCCAATCACATTGTGCCAAGTGTCAAACCTATATTTAATCTTGATTTTAATCATCTTACATGATTAAAAAATATTTGGCAAGCTTATGTGTTAAGCCATGTGTCACCATCTCATGGTGCCACGTGTCACACTGTGAAATGACCAAAATGCCCCTGTGTCTTAATTTTGAGTTCTTAACCCAAAATAATTATTTTCTTCTTCTAATTAATTTATATCAAATATAAATTAATTAATTAATCTCTATTAATTAATTTCTCATCAATTAAATTCATATTTAAACACTTTAAATATAAATTTAATTTATACTACACATCCAATAATCTAGATTTGGTTTCAAGTCATGCTAGGGACTTTGCAATTTTATTGCAAACCAAATCTATTTAATTAATCAATTAAACTCTTTAATTAATTAATTAAATCATATTTAAATAGGTGATAACTTGTGTATGTGTGTGACTTACTAGGCTCATCACTAATTGGCAATGAGACATGATATCAACTCTTAATATCATCAGAACTCTTTCTTACCATAAATGATTTCTCTAAATCATTTTATGAACCTCATAGACCATGGTTAACACCTAGCATAGCATGCCATGGCCACCCAATTAGTAATAAGGTTTACCTTAAATGAACCTATAATCATATGTTACCATGCACTAGAATCTCTCTGTTACAAAATCCCAACTCAAGCTGGAGTCATGGTTTATGTCAAACTCCATTTGCTATGAATATTATGTTCTCTTTTAATTCCAGTTCTTGATTAAAAGATTTTTCTCATCAGAAACTCATTTCTGAATAAATCTATCTGTCCTGGCCAGGAACTTGAAACATCAAGAACAATTAAATGAACATAGGATTTTATCTCTATTTACTTAGAGGAACAGATTCCGTCTTGATCAACACCTATCTCCATATATAACTAGTAGGAGCCAACACATGCCCATATACCCATACATAGTACAAGTATGAAAGCAGTATCAAACTCAAACTACCTATATACAAGATAACTGTGCTATCTCAGGTCTAAAGATTATATGCACTGATATGATTTATGACAAAACATTGACAAGAGTAAACTCCATGTGCTTGTCATAAGTGTCACTGGTTCGGCCTACTTATCATTTATAAGTGCCTATCAAGTTTGTTATATGGCATGAGACTCACCATTCCATCTTATTTATATCTCATATAAATAACTTGGGAACAAACATGAATACAATCTTTCTGGATAAGTCATGTCCTTATTATGAAGTATCCTCGATTGTGAACCTATTTATGATACTTTGTGCTAGAAATATTGTCACTCATATTCTTAACAACTTAAGAATAATATTTCTAACAAAATATCAATGGACCTTTTCTATTACACATAAATATATTATGTAAACGGAAAAGTGGAAATGCCTTTTATTATTAAAAATATGTACAAGATACATACTAAATGATATGCTCTAGGGCATACTACTAACAGCTCTTAGGCCTTGACTCAATGTTCTTTATGCTTCTCAATATCCTTATCAACTGAAATACACAATTTAAAATGTTTCAATACTCAATGAATTTATTTCCAACCATAAAATCCAATATTTAAATTTTCTTGGTACTATTCCCTTCAGTTCATTTCATTAGTCAACTTATAATGTTGACCCTTGATGTACTCTAAGTGAGTCAATTCCAATGTTACCAATGTGTCACATTTTATAGACCTTTAGTGTTGGCATATGTTACCAATTTCATTTCCATGTGTATTGCATTTTATTGCAATTTATTGGATTTCTGTGTACTATTTTGACCTAGCCAGACGACCTAGTTCCCTCGGTTTTCGAGTTTCGGTCCAAACTACAAACTTGTAGGTCTATGTCTTATTGCATGTGGGGCAAAATTTCAGGTCATTCTGAGTTGTTTAGACCAAGATATGGTCAATTTACCAATGCTGGACAGAATACACTAAAATGGTAGGCTTAGGTCATTTTTTGATCACTTTTGGTTCGACCAGTTTTGGTACCTGAACTTGTGCAAGCTATTTGGCTTGGTTCTGGCCATTTCTGGGCTTTGGTGTCTTCATAAGAATTGTAGATCTATGTCTAAACTATTCATGGTAAACATTTTAGGTCATTTGGACCTGTTTTGAGTAAGTTATGGTCAAAACACTAACTGCTACCCAAATGGTCAATTTTCAGGCTTTCAAGTCACTAATCCAAATTTGGTCATTTTTCAAGTCACCTTCTAGGAAGAATTTAGGTAAGCTTCCTTCATGAAAGTTGGCACATTTTGTACCTAGTTTCACCTCCAATTGGTCTCATACCAATTGGAGTCACACACTTAAGGTTCTAAGCTAAAATATACACTGCCCTGTTACACATTCTTCATCACATACTAATTACACATTCTATACTTACCAAGCTAACCCTTTCATGCCAATTCTGGTTTGTACCATACTATTAACATACTTAACAACACATTTTGGTCATTTTGTATAGCTTGTAACCATTCTCAACAAACACATTATAACTCAGAATTGTCCAAAGTCCATTTACACAATTTAACCACATGAACATACCCCATTTACATATCCAATTCCAATCTATTATACACATATATATGCTGCCACAATAAACAATATAATTCAAGAAACCAAACCATGAAACAACACATTTCAACTACACTTTAAAAGTTGCCAAATTACACATCTCCTTCAAATAGCTTCCAAGCTTCTAAAACCAAGTGTACTATTACACATACACTTAGTATACATTATCTAAATTATTTTTATACACATAAACACTTACATCAACATCTTAAACAACCATTCACAAGTGAAAACAAGCTAAATATACTGAATTCCCATGGCTACCGAAATGGTGTATCACCATTAAATCATCAAACTTCAAAACTTCTTCCACAAAATAACTCACCACAACATCCACTGAAAGTTTAATGAAATAAGAATTGAAAATACACACTTACCACTTTTAAAGCTTGACCAAAACTTCACTAAACTTCTTAAAATTGCTATCTAACTCTTCCTTGTGATGTGGGGAGCAAAGTTAGTAAAGCAAGCTTTGGGTTTTAAGTTAAAAATGGTGGAGTTTAGGGAGGTTGCATGAAACAGCCATGGATGGAGAGCTTGAGAGAACCATTCGGCCATGTTGAAGACTAAGGTTGAAGATGATGGTTAGTGCTGCCTCCATGTCCACTAAAATTTAAATAATCCACTTAGTGCTCCTGTCACACCCTACTCCCCTGTAAGATATAACATGATCCCGTAGTACACTTAATGAATTACCGTACTTCGCCTACCAATAACCCATTAGATATACTACAAGGGATTTTAAAACAATTTTCGTGAAATTTAAATCATCGATTAAAATCTGGTGTTATAAATTTTTTTTCAAAATTTCAGCAAAGTGCTGGCTGTATTTTGAGAAAACAATTCTTCAATCCTGCGAAAGAAAATTCTCTCAATATGTTTTCTCAAATACAACTTCAATAACTTCATTTCAATTCACAATTCAATTCTCAATAAACAATCAATTCATTTTCAAACTAATCTCATCATAAAGAAATATTTCATTGATTACAAGACTCAAAATTTATAATACAAAACTATTCAAGTAAATGAAATCTCAAATTTATATTTACAATAATTTACATTTAATTACATACAAAAATGTTTTACAAGAGTTTTTATACAACTGCTCAAATAATTTACATACATATTATTACATGCATACATCAAAACCTATGTGCATGGGTATACCTATGATATACCTGGAGCTGATTTGAATGTGTCTTCAAAGAAACTTACTCACTGCTCTATGCTCTTCTTACCTGCGACAGCATACAAAGCTATCACTGAGTGGTGAACTCAGTGGTGCACAACTATAATTTAAAACATAGTACAATATACATTGACAAAATTTACAGTAAATAATTTGGAAATCTGAATACTCATCAAATTCAAAAACACAAAATATTCATTGCTAAGAATGTAAATCATTTGTATAAAATGACTTTGATCACGAAATTCAATTTATCAAATCATGACTAACCATTTAAGGTAGTTCCAACAAAATCAATTATACATAAATCATAACTGAAATCATAATTCTTTACTGTTCAAAAACATTCTGTGTCTCAAAAATCATGTTGTATCTCAAAAACTATGCTGTATCTCAAAAATCATTCTTTATCTCACTAACTATGCAAGACTAATCCGAAAGGGCCATATTCGATGTGATTCTAACTCCCTATGGTCGGGGAGGTCGAATCATCGTGCACAGTACCATCACAATAATGAATCTTCTGCAAGGGCCATAACGATAAAATAAACTTAGATCTAACCTCAAATCAGAGGAAAATCTAAGCCTGTGGACGTACCATGGTAATCAAAACACAACTAACTCCATTGTCTTCTCAACAAATGAGAGAGACGGGTAATAACCTAGTCAAGCATCTATAGTGAGATATAAAACAATATCACAATCCTTTTAGTGAGCATAAATCACAATATAATTTAATTCAAAGTTAATTCCAATATCCAACAATTTTTATGCTCATCACAATTGAAATCATAAATTTGCATTTTTCCATGAAAATTACCATCACAATTCAAAACATGTTCTATCACAATTTTCCAGAACATAATTTATTCAATCCATAACAATGCTTAATACTTATGGAAATACCATTTCACAGAGCTAAAGTCATACATACTATAACAATTTCAATAATCATTGAATTAAATCCAATGCTTGTTAAACATAATACATAAGAAAAGTATGTCATTTAATCATATGAAATATTTAAACAAAATCAGTTAAAAACTAGTTGTGCACAAACCTCTGATAACTGTCTCTTGGCTCTGACTCAGTGTTTCCTTCCCCTTCCCTGAGTCTTTGCTTACTGAGAAATACAATTTGAAGTGTTTCAGTACTAAATTAAACTGTCTCTAATGATAATGCTTGATAAGTAATTCACTGAATGCTATTATTTGCTTAATCAACATAATATATCGACCCTCGATGCATTCTAGATAAATTAGGTTTTAATGTTACTAACATGTCACATTCGATAGTCTTTTAGGGTTGGTACATGTTACCAATTTTAGTTCCATGTATACTGTATTTTCTTGCAATTTGCTGGATTTCGGGATACTAGTTTAACCTAGCTGGATGACCTAGCTCCCTCAGTTTTCGGGTTTCGGTCAAAACTACAAACTTGTAGATCTATGTCTTATTGCACGCGGGTCAAAATTTCAGCTCATTCTGAGTTATGTAGACCAAGTTATAGTCATTTTACTATTGCTGGTCAAATTGCATTAAAATTGGTCACTTTAGGTCACTTTAGGTCAATTTTGGTTCGGCCAGTTTTTGGACTCGAAATTTTGTAAGCTGTTCGACTTGCTTATAGTCATTTTTGGGCTTTGGTGTCTTCATAAGACTTGTAGATATGGGTCTTAACTATTCATGGTTAAAATTTCAGGTCAATTGGACCTATTTTGAGTGAGTTAAACACTAACTGCTGCCCAATTGGTAAATTTTCAAGCCTTTATTGCACTTAATCCGGATTTGGTCATTTTTCAAGCTACCTTGCAAGCAGAATTTTGGCAAGCTTCCTGCATGAAAGTTGGCACATTTTGTGCCTAGTTTCACCTCCAATTGGTTTCATACCAATTGGGGCCACACACTTAAGGTTCTAAGCCCAAAATGCAAACTGCCTTATTATATTTCCTTCATACACATCAAAGACCACTTTTAACACTTACCAAACTCAATATTCAAGCCAATTCTGGTTTGTATCATAACCTAAATATAGTTCACAACATTTTATAGGTCATTTTCACAGCTTACAATTCCATTCAACATACACCATAAATTGCAGAATTTGTCAAACTCATTTACAACAATTCAATCACCTAACCATAACACTTTTACATGTCCAACTTCACACCATCACGCACATACCCAAACTGCCATAACAACCAACACAATTCAACATTAATATTCCATAATCCAAACATGAAATAACATCCTTATGGTTCACCAAACCAGGCTGCCATTTCATGCATTACATTCCCATAATTTCCAAGCATTCAAATTTCAATACACATTCACATATACTAACTATACATCACCCAAATAATTTCCTACACACATAAACATTTAATCAATGCTTTAATCCACCATTTACAAGCAAAAATAAACTGTCTTCAAGGTGTCTCCATGGCTGCCAAAAGTAATACACACACATCAAACTTCCATTTTCACTTTTCAAACTTACCATTCAACTTTATACATGGAAATCAACTTCAATACATTTAAGCACCTAAATCAATACCCCAAATCACTAAATATATGAAGAAATAATTCATTCTCCATGGACATGAGGGCTGCCAAAAATTGAACACTTCACTAACTCAACAAATCTTCCATTTTCTTCCATAAATCAACTGCTCTCAACTCTAACACAAAGTTTAACAAAGAAATGAAAGAAGATTGGACATGTACCTCAAATGGGACTTGCCAAAACTCCTTCAAATCTCTCCTTTTTGCTCCCAATATGCTGCCCAAGAGGTTTACTCTAACTTTAGTGAAGGCAACTTGATCATTGGATGGCTTGATCTTGAGTGGATGGAGCTCCACACATGGGACGGCAATGGAGATTTCTAGGGAGAATGGAATTCGGCAAAGTTGAATTTGAGAGGAAGAAGAAGACATTAGTGGAGTAATATGCCCACTTAGTGAATTTTTAATTCCCATAGTGCTCCACTCATGCTAGGATAATCATTTAATAAGTTTTAAGTGATAATTACTCCATTTACACTCCATTTTTGTTATTTACATTAGGTACCACTAAATTAATTTTTCATTATATTTTCCAAGTGTAATATTATTTATTTTTAATGGACATTTAGGTAAAAAGACAACTCAGGGTGTCAAATGACCACAATGCCCCTGTTCGGGTTGCATTCCCGATTTTTCGGTAACACCGGGTTTTGTCCGTTTTTCTGTTTCTCACTTTTCTTTGTACTAATTAATTAATTTTTCTTTGATGTTTCTAATGGCATTTATACTTCAATAGGGGTCTATTTAAGTCCTAAAAATATTTTCCAGGGTTCCCTGCGGTCCAAGGCTAGTCAACGGTCCACGCCACGACTTCTCGGTGCGGTCACCCATCGCTAGGGTTCTCGGCTTGCTTAACTTGGTTACATTTCTTTGCTATTATTTTTTCCTTTGTTTTTCTTGTATTTTCTTTTCTTGTATTTCATTATTTTATGTCTCCTCACTCATATCGAAGTGTAGTTCTAGGCATCCTAGCTGTCCGGACAATACTGGTCACTAGAACAGTAGAACGCACTACCGAACATAGGGGTGTTACAATTCTCCCCCCCTAAAATAAATTTCGTCTCAAAATTTTACCTGGCATTAGTCTCTGAATAGCTGTGGGTGCTATCTCCTCATATCCTTTTCACGTTCCCAAGTAGCTTCATGACCTGAACGATGGTTCCACAACACTTTAACCAGGTGTATCTGTTTATTCCTCAGCTGCTTCACCTCATAAGCCAGAATTTCTATGGGTTCTTCCTCATATGAGAGGTCTAGATTTTACCTCAATCTATTCAACTGATAGTACATGAGATGGGTCTAATCTGTACCTCCTTAACATGGACACATGAAAAGACACTGTGTATCCTTACTAACTCCGGAGGTAATGCCAACCGATATGCCAAAGGACCCACTCTTTCCAGAACCTCATATGGTCCGATGAAACGAGGACTCAGTTTCCCCTTTCTGCCAAATCTCATAATCCTCTTCCAAGGAGAAACTTTGAGGAATACTTTATCACCCACTGTATATTTAATATCTCTTCTCTTCAGATCAACATAAAACTTCTGATGGTCTGACGCAGCCTTGAGTCTATCTCTAATCAATTTGATCTTTTCCTATGTCTGCTGAACAATTTCTAGCCCAATCAACTTTCTTTCACCAACTTCATCCCAACATAGGGGAGTTCTGCACTTTCTGCCATACAAAGCTTCATATGGAGGCATCCCAATGCTTGATTGGTAGCTGTTGTTATAAGCAAACTCAATCAAAGGCAAGTGTGTATCCCAACTATCTTCAAACTCAATCACACAAGCCCGTAGCATATCCTCCAATATCTGAATAACCCTTTCAGGTTGGCCATCTGTCTGTGGGTGGAATGCTGTGCTGAAGTTCAATCTAGTTCTTAGGGTTCTCTGAAGACTACCCCAGAATCTAGAAGTGAACCTAGGATCTCTGTCAGATACAATCGATACTGGCACTCCATGCAATTTTACAATTTCATATATGTACAATCTAGCCAATCTTTCCAGGCTATAGTCCATCCGAACTGGCAAAAAGTGATTAGACTTAGTTAGTCTATCAACTATAACCCATACTGCATCATGACTATTCTGTGTCTTCGGAAGTCTCATCACAAAATCCATAGTTATCCATTCCCTTACAGTGTTTCATAGGGTGCCGTTTGTATGCTAGCTTGACACTTATTATTGTATACAAATTCTGTTAGTGGGAGATATCTGTCCCATCTCCCCTTGGATTCAAGGACACAAGTTTTCAGTATATTCTCGAGGGCTTATTACATTTTATAGGTTATTATTATCATTTCATTTCATTATTTATAGAAACTCAACGAGTTTCAAAATTTACCTGAATCACTTGTTTCGACTGTCCATCCGTCTGAGGATGATAAGTCGTACTGATATCTCTAAGCTTATAGCAATTACTGTGGTACAGGTAATTCACATTAATATAACTGAGTCACTGACTCTAGCTACCTTACAAATGTAGTCGTTTGATAGGCTAGTTCTGAAGTTTTAAATTTCTGACTAAAATTTTCACATTTATTTCCAGTAATAGTACTCTATTCAGGTGCAACTGTATCAATTTATAGATTACTTACAAATATTCTTATTTATTATACCACGAGGAAGCACGTAGCTCTACACAATAATCCCGTGTCGGTACTATAATCTGCAGGTTATAATACAAACATCGAGAACATTATATAGTCACTACGTTATAACCTCATGGCTAGGTTTTCTAACATCTTATCTTTCTCGAATCCACTAATATCCCAAACTAATTCTGATTATAATATCCATTAATAATTACTAACAGTAACATCTTTGCCCTCATCTAGAGCAATTCTATTACTGTAACTTACTTTTAGGTCCTCTTGCCTTACATTAAGTAGGCTTGCCAATTAGCTTTATAATTTATGGTATGTTAGAAAATACTTTGAGCTAACAATTCTTCCAAAATTAATGTCAATCATACTTGTTATTATAGTTATTATCCTAAAGGACTAGTCACTAATACATCAAAATTCATTCCCATGTAAAGGAATAACAACAGAACATATAGTTCTGACACTAACACACAACTAAGTAGTGCTGGGATCAAATAATAACTAATTGTTTCTTTCAAAAATTAAAAACTTACCAGCAGCTACATCTGAAGTTTTTGCTCTTTCTCCTTGGCACATAGTGGACGCTCTGATTGGTGCGCTACTATATTCGGGTTGATTCACTGTGTTATAGTGGTAAGGAGTACCAATTCTATTTCTATCTCGACTCTGACTGATGGTCTGTGAACTCTGGAAAGCAGATCGAGGCGCTCTAGTACAATCTTTAGCAAAGTGTCCAAGTTTTCCACAATTGTAGCAGGCTCCAGAGGCCCTTTGATAAATACCTCCATGTAGCTTACCACAAACATGGTAGAAACGGGCAGAATAGGAACTTCTGGTTGTTCGATGACTAGATCTTGGTGTTCTCTGCCCTGATGATCTGCCACTATCGTATCCCTGAGCTTGGGGTTCCTCAAATTCTTTTCTCTTCCTTAAATAACTGCTCGAGCTCTGACCCGTAGATTTCTCCCTCTTATCTATTTCACACTGCCCTTGTGGGGGTTGGGTTTGTACTTGGGCTTGGGCTGACAGATTATCAGCCATTTGTTGGAAGAAAGTGGCCATTTGCTGGGCCATTTGTGTAATAATTTGTACTGATAAAACTGGTACAGTCGGGCCTTTGATACTTTGTGGAGCTGGGGCCTCAACTTGTACTTCTGCCATCACGGACTGTTCTATTGTCTCATTCTTCTCTTCCATATCTTTTCACAAGATTTTCTATTCCTGTACAACCAACATAAGGAGATTCCTCTCCATTAGTTCATATTTATGATGTAAATGTACTATATGTATCAAACATTTGAGCAGTTGTAGTTATCGACAAAAAGATTTCAAATTCACAGTTCAAAATTTACTTTAAAACCATTGCTCTGATACCACAAAACATGTCACACCCTACTCCCCTGTAAGATGTCACATGATCCCATAGTACACCTAATGAATTACCGTACTTCGCCTACCAATAACTGTAACACCCTCCCTGTAGCAACTCCTTACATTCTACTGTTCCGGTGACCGGTGTCGGTCCGGACAGCTAGAACGTCCAGAAAAATATCTAAACTAAAGTCAGGAACCATAATTAACTCAAATATTAGTAAGCAAAATTTAGTAAAAATTTTAGAAATAAAATACAAACAAGTTAAATGAGCTGGTGCCCTAGCGATGGGTAACCCAGAGGGAAGTTGCGGTTCTCACAACTAGGAGCCCTGGACCCGAGAGAAAATTCATAAAATAATTTTTGAGACTCTAGAGAAGGGTCACTGAGGTTCCTATGGCATTAGAATGCCAAGAAAATACCTAGAAAAATTTTTTAATCGGTACAGACAATTTTGACCCCTTAAGCCAAACGGAGGGCATTTTGGTCATTTCGCCTTCAGAGGTGATTTTTGGCCGACTTGTCCAGTTGAGTAAATAATTAATGTGACATAAAATATGAATAAACATTACTAGAAATTAAATTGAAAATGAGTAGTGAAGAAAAGAAAAGAAAATGAGGAAAAAGGCTTATTTATGACATCATGATGATGTCATTTAAAAGCTATAACCAATCATATTTAAACAACCTATTAACTAACAAATAAAAGAGACAAATTGAGACCAAAATAAATCAAAAAGCCAGCAGCCATCCCCTTCCCCAAAACCACTCGAAATTCATACCCTAGCCCAACCTCCATTGACAACTTCAAGCAAGCTCCATTTCCCTCTTCATTTCACCATAAACCCTAGACACCTTTCACAAAAATTTATCCTTGCACCTTGCATAACCTTTTGGCAGCAAAGAAAAGGAAAATAAGTGAAGTTTTGAGCTTGGGAAAAATCTACCTAAAAAAGGTTAGTGCACATATGTATTTAAAACTCATTAATTCCATGTTAGAGATTTGCAATAGGTAAGAAATTGTGAAATAAATGAACCAAACTCATGTGTATGTCCATCATAGAATTCGGCAGCCTTAAGGAAGGAATGATTTTGATTGTTTTGATGGACTTAGGGTGGACTAGAAATGATGTTTAAGGTATATATCTACATGGATAATGAATTAGTGTGCTAACTAAAGCATCTTGTATGAATCATAATGTGAAGCTAGGGTTTTGGGAGTAAAATGTGAACTTGGCTTATGAAATTGTTAAAGAACATCCTAATGGTCAATTAGTGACCATTTGAGAAAATTTGACCATAATTTGGACAGAAATATAGTATGGCAAAGTGAATGAGTATGCTGCCTAGTGAGTGCAGCAGGGTGGCTGTGATTCCAGCCCACTTGGACTGCCATATCTTTGGCTGTGTTAGTCCAATTGGTGTTTGGCCAATTGGACATGAAACTAGGCTTATAATGGCACATTTTTTCTGAAGAAACCATGCCCAAAAGACCAAAGCAAGAGGACCAAAAGTTGGCCCCAATCCGGATACCCTGCAACAGCACCTGCAGAAATGACCAAATGAAAAGTAACTGTACATTTGGCCATAACTCACTGTAGATATGGTCAATTGACCTGAAAGTTTTACAGCAACAAGTTAAGACATAGAAAAACAACTTTCATGAAGAAACCTACCCCAAATTATGACAAGAACTTAACCCAAATGGCAGTCACAATCATTGTTCCTGGTACTGTAGATTTGGTAATTCTACAGTTTTGGCAATCCGGCCAGCTGTGGTTTTTGGACCATATCTAGAGCTACAAAACTCCAAATGGAGTGATTCTAAAAAGGAACTTCAACTAGACAAAATAAGGAACAACTTTCATGTTTACCATTTCCTCAAATTCCCACTGCAACAGGGCCCAATGGAACAGTAAAGTTGGGTCACAAAAACTGAAAATTCTGCTCTCTAGGTTTTAGGTTTGGAAATGGATTTAGGGGTTAATTCCAACAAGTTTTAAATGCAAAATGTGGTATGTTGGGAGTGTCACAACCAATATACCTATTTTCTATCCAAAAGTCAACATTTTTGTTGACCAATGGGGTGAATAGTGACACCAAAACTTGAAATTCACAAATTGAAGAATTTAAAAGTTTCAAATGCCCTAGTATACCTAAAAAGATTGGTTTGGATAGTTTGGCATGCCAATAGGGTTCGATTAGCGATCGCACATGGCAATATGCCATTCTGTGATTTTATGGCTTTTAGCCATTCTGACCTTGTATTGAGATTTGGCCTTGTGCCTGATGTTATCATAGCTTGTTAGCTGTTCTGTTGCACACCGGGAGATGCATATGTGACCGATGGTGTGACGGCCCAAGGTACTTGATACCCAGTGCTGGTTTACCCGTTTAACCAGTCCAGTCATCTAGTGTAGGTTACTTGGGCAAACAAATGAATGAAAGTGGACAAAGTTAATGATATACAAATTCAAAACAAATAAAACATATACATTCACTACATATTTTTTTTCTGCTATTTTCTTTTATTTTATTATTGCACCACTAAGCATTATTGCTTAGCGCGTTGCTTTTGCCACGCCAGAGGTACCGGAGATACCGATCGTGAGCCAGAGATGCCAGATCGGGTGAGTCCATCCTGCAGTTTTGCACAGTGTCCGTGTCACCTCACCACCTGCAGTGCATTGGTGGTAGGGCACTAGGTGTCATTTTGTCATTTTGTAACTAAATTTTTATTTTTTCATATGTATTTAGAATTATGTAATGTATTTTGATGTTCATGTAAATTATGAAAATTGTATTTGTGAATGGAAAAGTAAATATGTAATTGTGATTTATACTTGATTATCACATGTGATGGATGATTGAGAACTGAAATTGAAGAACGTTGTTGAGATTTTGATATTGGAGTTTGAGATGATGAGACATGAATATTGGAAGTGTTTTTCACAGTTCAAGAACTGTTTTCTCCATTTTTAGCCGGTACTCTGCCGGATTTTCTTTAAAATTTTCGGAACCTCAAATAAATAATACTTTTGATAAATGGCTTAAATAAATTATATTTCATAAACTATATTCAAAACTATGACAAAAATTAATTAAGGTAAAATAGAGAGTGCCGGTACACCGTGTGACATATCTTACTCGGATATACTGTAGCCGTGTAAGGGGTGTCACATTTAGTGGTATCAGAGCACGGTTTAGGCGTTTCTGGGCCTAGATTGAGTCCATACCATGCATTGCATTTTGTAAGAGTCGAGGTGACACTAATGCAGATCTGTTTGTCTTTCTTATTTTGAATAGGATATGGACCCTTCATCACAGAGAGCAGTCGAGGAGGAAGTGGAGAGTCATGCTCCACCTGCAGCAGCTGAGACTGGGGGTAGGGGAGAACCTACTCCACCAGCTCAAGCAGAGCTTGCTCAGCCTCCACAGGCCATGTTCCAGCAAATGGCCGATTTCTTCAGACAAATGGCTGGAGTAATGCCACCACCACCACCACCAGCTCCACAGTAGAAATCACACCTGGAAAGGCTAAGAAAGTTTGGAGCAAAGGGACTTTTCGTAAGAGAGAAGATGATTACATTACGATCGAGAATTGGTTGAATGAACAGCAGAGTTCTAAAACAACTCCACCGCACTCGAGCAAAACACGAAGCTGCCATATCTTTGTTGCAAGATGATGCCTACGAATGGTGGGATACTGTGTCCAGTGAAGTGCAGCTATAAGCTATAACTTGGGACTTCTTTCTCTCTGAATTCAAGAAGAAATATGTGGGTACTGTATACCTGGAAGAGAGAAGAAGAGAGTTTATTAACCTGAGGCAGAGACAGTTGTCGGTGGCCAAGTATGAGAAGGAATTCGTCCGATTAAGCCGCTATGGAAGGGAGATAGTCCCTAATGAAGCTGAAAGATGTAAGAGATTTGAAGAGGGACTAAATGACAACATAAAGATTTAGCTCACTGCCTTGGGAATCGCAGAATTTAGTAAGTTAGTGGAAGCTGCAATAAGGGTTGAAAAAGTAAGAATAAGTGAGCAGACCAGAAGGGAGAGACAGTAGAAGAGGGGACCAGGTCAGTCTAGCTCATCTCCTGCACCTGGGAAGAAGTTCAGAGGTCCATCTGCACAGAGTTCGGGTCAGCCACAAGGTCAGGGTGAGTCTCAGGGGCCCAGGCCACAGTTTACCCCTAGGAGAGGTCACCCACACCATCGCAAGGCAGCTCCCGAGGATGGGGTTCAGGGGACCAGCCCCAACATCTTTTGCATGTCCACACTGCCTGAAGTGGCATAAGGGGGAGTGTTGGAGAGTGACTGGTGCCTGCTTAAGGTGTGGGTCGGCAGAGCATCAGTTAAGGAACTGTCCACACAGAACTACTATAGCTGCTCTAACACAAGCAGACAGACCTGCTCCTGCACCACAGAGAGGTAGAAAATATGGTAAATCTGAGGCTGTTGGACCATCACAGAGGCCTGCATCTGAGCCAGCACAGAGGCCTGACAGCAGACCACCAGCAAGAGCTTATGCTATTAGAGCTCAGGAGGAGCAAGATGCCCCGAACGTCATCAGGGTACGTTCTCCCTCTACACAACACCTGTGCATGCATTGGTGGATCCAGGATCCACTCATTCATATATCTGCATCAACCTACCCGTAGAAAGGGGGATACTAGTAGGGGAGAGTGACCAAGACATTCTGGTCACAAATCCATTGGGCCACAGTGTAGTGGTGAACAAAGTATACAAGGGTTGCCCGTTAAGGATTCAGGGGTATGAATTCTGGCGCACTGATTGAGTTGCCCTTCCACGAGTTTAACGTGATTTTGGGAATGGACCGTTGTCACGTCATCGTGCAATAGTTGATTGCAAATTGAAGAGAATTTCTTTGAAAACTTCGAGGGTAATGAGATCACGATTATGGGGAAAGGATGATTTCTTGTCCAATGTCATCTCACCACATTGCAAGAAGAATGATCAGAAAAGGCTGTGAAGCATACCTAGCACATTAGGTGGATACTACGCAGGCTAAGCCAAACTGAATGATATACCCACGAAGAGACTTCCTGCAGGTATTTCTGAAGAATTGCACGGTTTGCCACCGTAAAGGGAAGTTTAATTTGCTATTGAGACACTGACGGGTACAGAACACATTTCTATTTCTCCATATAGTATGGCACCAAATGAATTGAGGGAGTTGAAAACTCAGAATCAAGAGTTGCTAGATAAGGGGTTTATACGCCCCAGTGTGTCACCATGGGGAGCTCCAGTGCTGTTTGTGAAAAAGAAGGATGGGACTTTGAGGCTATGCATTGATTACCGGCAGTTGAATAAAGTGACTGTGAATAACAAATATCCGTTGCCTAGAATTGATGATCTGTTTGATCAGTTGAAGGGAGCAGGAGTATTTTCTAAAATTGATCTCAGATCAGGGTATCATCAGTTGAGGGTGAAGGATACAGATGTGCCAAAGACTGCATTCAGGACCCGGTATGGGCATTATGAGTTTCTGGTGATGCCCTTTGGCCTAACAAATGCACCAGCGGCATTCATGGACCTTATGAACTGTATCTTCCATCCACATTTAGATCGATTCGTAGTGGTCTTTATTGATGATATTTTGGTGTATTCCAAGACCAGGGAAGAACATGATGAGCATTTGAGGATTGTTCTGCAAACCCTGAGAGAAAAGAAGCTGTATGCTAAGTTGTCCAAGTGTGACTTCTGGTTGAATGAGATTGCATTCCTTGGACACATAGTGTCTGCTGATGGGATTAGGGTGGATCCCAAGAAAATAGAAGCAGTGATGGAATGGAAGCCTCCTAGAAATACAACTGAGGTCAGAAGCTTCTTGGGGCTAGCTGGGTATTACAGAAGATTTGTGAAGGGATTTTCCTTAATAGCTGCTCCAATGACCAAGTTGTTACACAAGAATGTCAGATTTGACTGGAATGACAAGTGTCAGACCAGTTTTGAGAAGTTGAAGGCTATGTTGACAGAGGCACCAGTGTTAACACAACCAGTGTCAGGAAAGGACTTCGTGGTCTATAGTGATGCCTCTCATAATGGATTAGGGTGTGTATTGATGCAAGAGGGGAAGGTGGTCGCCTATGCTTCCAGGCAGCTAAGGCCACATGAACAAAATTACCCTACCCATGATCTAGAGCTTGCAGCAATTATCTTCGCACTGAAGATATGGAGGCATTACTTGTATGGGGAAAAGTGCTACATTTACACAGACCACAAAAGCCTGAAATACTTGCCAACCCAGAAGGAGCTCAACCTTAGACAGAGGCGATGGATTGAGTTCCTGAAGGACTACGATTGTGTAATTGACTACCATCCTGGGAAGGCAAATGTAGTTGCTGATGCTTTGAGCAGAAAGTCCATCACAGCTTTAAGATCATTGAATGCCCGTCTAACTTTGATTCGAGATGGAGCTATTTTGGCTGAGTTGCAAGTGAGGCCAAACCTGCTACAGCAGATTTTAGATGGGCAAAAGGCAGATGAGAAGCTAATGGCTATTATGAGTAAAATCTCAGAGGGAAAAGTAACTGACTATGAGGTGAAAGCAGATGGGTGTCTGTATTACAAAGGAAGACTGTGTGTACCAGATAATGGGGAATTGAAGGCCAGTATTCTGAAAGAGGCACACACTAGTGTATATGTTATGCACCCAGGAAGTACAAAGATGTATCATGATCTGAAGCTTCAGTATTGGTGGCCTGGTATGAAGAAGGACATAGCTGACTATGTGACTAAATGCTTGACATGTCAGCAAGTCAAGGCAGAACATCAAGTTCCATCGGGTTTGCTACAGCCTATACGCATACCTGAATGGAAATGGGATCGGGTCACCATGGATTTTGTAAGT
Source organism: Hevea brasiliensis (assembly GCF_030052815.1). Classification (NCBI taxonomy): domain Eukaryota; kingdom Viridiplantae; phylum Streptophyta; class Magnoliopsida; order Malpighiales; family Euphorbiaceae; genus Hevea; species Hevea brasiliensis. The sequence continues at coordinate 413,117 of NW_026614586.1, forward strand.
GGTCTACCTCTCACCCAGAAGAAACATGATGCAGTATGGGTGATAGTAGATAGATTGACGGTCAAGACACTTTCTCGCCGATTAGGACTGACTACTCACTGGAGAAGTTAGCAGAATTGTATATCAGTGAGATAGTTAGACTGCATGGAATTCCACTTTCCATCATATCTGATCGAGACCCAAGGTTTACATCGAGATTTTGGAAGAAGTTCCATGAATCCTTGGGTACACAACTCCACTTCAGCACAGCTTTCCATCCTCAGACGGATGGGCAATCAGAAAGAGTAATCCAGGTAAACAATTGAAACCAATTAGATAAATACACATATTGAACTGAAATGACAATAATAACATGAAATATATGTCAGGTCCTTGAGGATATGCTGAGGAGTTGTGTTGTCACACCTTACCCCTCTGTAAGGCATAACATGATCCCGTAGAATACCTAATGAACTACCGAACTTCACCTACCGATAACTCATTAAGTACCCTACAAGGGATTTTAAAACAATTTTCTTATCTTTGACAAGTGGTGAGCATTTCTAATAAGTATTTAAAACATTTAGTTAAAATTAAAACTAGTTAATATTTTTGGTCCATTTTAGTTTTCCGCAAATTCTGTAAAAATTTTGACAGAGTTACCTCTGTATTTTGAGAAAACCATTCTTCGAATACCTGTAAAAAGCACTTCTAAAAGTTTTTCTCAACCACTACTTCAAATTCATAATCAATCTCAACCAATTCTCAAAATTCACAAGTTCAAAAATTCTCAAAATACTGTCCATCAATATCATTTATTCATATTCCATTCAAGATAAACAATTTATATATTCATCATACTAAAATTTACATTCAAAAAGTCCAAATTAAAATTTATTACAACTTTTATACAAACTTTGTACAAGCTGCTCAAGAACCATGTACATGTCCATACCTTTATGTGCAATATATACATCAAAAGAAATATTTACTGTCGCAATGGGATTTTGCGGTCGCCCGGACGATCACTCACCGAAGTGGGAAAGAGTGAGGAGTCGCCACCTTAGTTTTGAGGGTAACTAAAGAAAACCATTTGAGAAGATAAATAAAGAATGAAACCACTTCAAGACAGAGATTTTAGGTTTGGGGTCCGTAAACGGGTGGGGAAGGTGTTAGGCATCCCACCTCGTCCCTTAATAAGGGTAAGTAGATTTAATTTTGCGTCCTTTATAAATTAGTTAGAAGGGCTTGAACGGGAATGTTAATCCTTTTGGTAAGAGGAATATTTGGTTTTTCACTAATTAGGATTACCCAGATACACAAGTAAATGAGACAACCTTAGTGAACGAGTGTGAGAATCGGATAAGAACTCTCCTCCGACCTCTTTTAAGTTATTTATTAAAGTTTTGAGGGGAGACTGGATAAGAACTCTCCTCCGATCCCCTTTAAGTTATTTATTTTTAGGATGAGACCGGATAAGAACTCTCCTCCGATCCCTTTTAGACGTTTATTAAAATTTTGAGGGGAGACCGGATAAGAACCCTCCTCCGATCTCCTTTAGAGTTATTTATTAATGTTTTGAGTTGAGACCGGATAAGAACTCTCCTCCGATCTCTATTTAATGTTTATTAAAATTTTGAAGGGAGACCGGATAAGAACTCTCCTCCGATCTCTTTTAGACGTTTATTAGAATTTTGAGGGGAGACCGGATAAGAACCCTCCTCCGATCTCTTTCGGATTAGCAGGAGCCTGGAAGGGGCTTTGCCGATCTCCCGAATTTCAATTTCAGCTACATGTCACAAGAACCTAAAACTAAGGTTTCTGGCATTCAAAAATGCTGGAGATAAGGTTTCTTGATACCCTATGACTAAATGGGTAATACTAAACTTGATTTACCGACCTTCCATGTAGTCATTTTACGCATACCTATTAATGTCCGATCTGTTCTGTCTAGTTTATTTTGGTTTTATTCCTCTTCATGGTATCTTGCCGAATTCCCGTTCACGTCAGCCTAATAGTTTGGCTATTTTCCTGACGTGTTATTCAAGCTTTCTCTTTTAAAAGAGACCCTTAAGTTGCAGATACCTATATTTTGCAGGAACACTTACACTCTACTAGGAGCTTAAAGCTAGTATTCTGAAATGAAGAAAATTGATGAAATGATGGACCGATCACTAAAGAGATAATTCGAGAGTAACGTTCTTTGAGATCTTTTTGCTTAGAATAAACTTAGAGAAAACCGCATACGTAAAGAGAACAAAGAAGGTGCGAAAAGTAAACGCAAATACTTAATAAAACAGTAATATGAACTCTTACCTGTGAGGAGCCAAATATATTGAAATAACTGTGAGGTGGTAAATAGTGATGAAGATGGCGGATTGATCACCGAGAGTTGATGTGCATCGTGAAACCGAGAGATGCTTTAGCTAAAAGGTAACGGTAAGAACCGGTGGAAGGAAGTTGAGCTTGAGCAGAGGAAAAGCGAGAGATGATGAGAGTATGACCGGATAATGAACAAGCTGGAAATGTAGAGTTCCAGTATTCAAAATCTTTTCAAGAAAACACTCCTGAAAACTAGTTTCAAAAGTCTTTTAATCACTACAAAGCAATGAGTAACAAAGCTGAATGAAGTTTGAGTTCCTCCACGATAATAGCGACCTCTTGTCTATATTTTTTTCCGTCCTCGAGCAGTTTTCATGCGGTATTTATAGGAATCGGGTGCTCCCCATGAAGGGTCGGGATTTATTTTGAGGAGATGGAGGGTCAAGATTTTGAAGTACATGATCGGATGTTCAGGAATTAAAGAGAATCAAAGCGAATGGTGAGATCGCTTCTCGAATATTTGTCCTTTTCCTCTTTTAATCGACGGTCTTGAGTCCTCTTGTCGGAACGATCGAGGGCTAAGAGTGAAAAGCTGGTATTGTCGTCTTCTCTTTTGATCCAAGGGTTCGGATTCATCCTTATAAGTGAGATCAACGGTGGAGATTGGGATGTCTGGTGTCATGACATACCACGGCACTGTCGGCATTGCGGGCGATTCTTAGGCGTGCGGTGGAGATCTCGTCTGCCATGCTTTAACTACCTCGGCTCACGATTCGGCGGCGGTTATTGGGATTTGTCTTATTCTTTTTGTCTTCCGATCCCTCCCTAGCTCCTATTCCGATCTCTCATGCGATCTCCTATCTCCGATCTCTATTGTCCCTTGATCGATGCGGATTCGGTCCAAGCATTAATTGCATCTCGATTCTCGAGCGTCCGCCGTTTCCCTTCGACATTAAATGCCCATTTCCCCTATATATACCCACATCGGAGACATTTTCTTCATCGACTTTCCTCTCTTCATTTCTTACTCACCTTGTTCTATTGCTCGGTAGAAGTTCGGCTATAAGCGAGGCTTTGATCTTTTCCGATGGATTCCCTTTCTCACCGATGAAAATTTACGATCCGGTGATTGGATGATCCTAATTGGCGATGGTGAGAGAACTGGATTTGACCGATCCGTATTGCGGGCCTCGGTTGTACCGATCTCGAGTTGCTCAGCGAGTTCATTCGGCTTCTCATCACATTGAGTGTTAAATGATTACGATCCACATTGGGTGTTCCGACGGCGGATGAAGCATCCGTCGGCAATATCCTTGGGATCGATTATAAGCGATCCTTAGATCGGCTGGTGGTATCCTTGGGATCGATTATAAAGCGATCCTTAGATCGGCCCCTTGGATAGGATTTTTCGTCGGTCTCTAGAGATCGCCCAAATGATGTAATTCTTCAATGTAATCGGATCTCTAGAGATCTCCCAAATGATGTAGTTAGACCTTTATTGTAATCGATCCTAGAGATCGCCCAAAGGATGTATTTTATTTTCAATGCAATCCGATCTCTAGAGATCACGAAATGATGTGATCCAATGTTAGTGTAATCCGATCCTAGAGATCGCCCAAATGATGTAATCCGATCTTTTGGAAATAAAGACTTCATTTTGTCGGTTATCATCTTATTGTTTTTGCATTGATTATTTTCCGATCCTAATGTGATTATCAATCTGATTCTTTACGAATGACACTTAGTGACCCTTTATTCAAAATGTTTAACTTATTATGCGATCTCTAATAAACCGATCTCGGAACATTCGGATATTTGAGAAAAGTGTCGGAAACATTGTCGAGTCCCACCAATCGATCTGCCTAGAACCTCGCGAGCATTAAATGCTCGGACTAGTATAAATAGGGGTGGGAGGGTTAGCGGTTGTTCTCTCATTCCATTTTCAATCCCTGCTCACAACTTGAAGTTCTCTCATTTTCTCGGTCTCAAGCGCCCGTCGGACTCGGTAAGGACTTTGATCTTCTTTCTTGTTTAAGTTCTTTGTTTCTTTTAAAAATGAGCGGTGCAGAAGGTCGAGAGGCTGCGAGCCCTCCTTCCATTCAGTTCTCATGGTCATCGTCGGCGAAGAAGAAGCGATCGGGCCCGGCGTGCAACCTAAACCCCTAGGGTCTCTGCTCCAGTCGGGTGGTCATACCATCAAGGCTTGCACCACCTTCAAGGAGAGAGACCCTTCCTATAGACGAGCTTCCGTCGGTTCTTCGTGAATCCGATGCAATCGTTTGTTCAAGAATACAACATTTGTCTGATTCATATGGTGATCAAGTGCCATGGCGATCTTCGTGTCGATCATTCTTTTGAAGAGGATGACATGGTTATGGTGTATGAGGAACAGTTAAAGGCCGGTTTGAGGTTCCCTCTAGACGATTTCTATAAGGCGGTCCTAAAATTTCACCGAACATCCATTGTTCAAATCCACCCCAACTCGTGGCGGATCTTGGTAGCTTTCCGAGGTCTATGCCGAGCTAAGGGAATCAGACCTACGGCTAAGGTGTTCGCCGAGCTGCATGGACTAACTTCGCGAAAGGATGGCGAACATTTGGTTCTTTCAGTGAAGCCTCATTGCGAGCTGTTTTCCGATCGCCCTCATCCCTTAAGAATTGGAAGAACCAGGTTCTTCATTACGAGGAGTAAAGATCCGAGCTGCTTTGAGGACTTTCCTCGTAGCTGGTGGTACCAGGGGCCCCTGCTTCCGAAGCACATTACCTTGAGTCAAGAGGAAAGCTCAATAGTGATGGAGCTGAAAAGTCAGGCCGCCACTCTAAAATATTCCTGTCCAAATGCGGTGACTGCCGAGCGCACCATTGGACCATGCAGCGATCACCGGCCAAGCTCGCGAACTTAGCTCTCGACCTCGGCATTGGTATTTTCTATATCTCGGTTCTCGGGACCTTAGCGATCTCACTAACCTTTTCTTTGTGCGGTATGGCGGGTGGTGAGGGTTCTAGGAAGCGGAAGAAGGAAGAGAGATCTCGGAAGATAAAGGAGATGAAGCGTTACGACGTCTTCAAACACCGATCCACGAACACAGGGAGATACAAAGAGACCCACCTCAACCTTGAGTCCACCGACCACTTGAAGGCTGTCAGTCTCCTCTAGATTGGAAGAGCGACCTCGCCTCTCTCGGTTGTCCCAAGCACGGAAGGGGGGGCCTCCTCAAGCTTCTGGGAGGACCTCTTCTCGTGGCGCTCAAATGCTGATCGACTGCTTGAAGAATAACCGGACTGTCAGGGAGAACCCCGATTTTGCCAAAGTCCTGGGGTCTACCATCTTCTTTCAGGAGGACCGGGACAGGCTATCCCAGAATGGTCTCGATGATATCTTGACTCGAACCATGAGCCTAAACGTGGAGTGTGCAGTGAACCGGACCATGATTCGGGAAAAGATTCAGCGTCTGGGTAAGGAGGTCGGGAAGAAAAATCAGGAATTGGCTTCCCTCCGATCCCAACTCTCATCCGCTCGGGATTATATATCTCAAGTCGAGGGACGGGCGAAGTACCATGAAGACCAGCTGGCCGAAAGGTCTCGTGACTTGGCTGAAAGTGAACGGGCTCTCAGAGAAGTCCAGGCACTTCAGGCCAACGAAGCTCAGTCGCTCAACTTGTAGAGGAGCTTAACGCGAAGGATAAGGAGCTTTCGGAGAAAGACAAAGAGCTTAAGGAAAGGATGAAGAGATGGTGTCGGGAATAGCGGAGCCTATGTGAATGCTCATAAGGATCTCTTGGCGAACTCCAAAAGCGCTATCTGAAGAGGACTTCTCTTGGATGGGCGACACGGCTCCGGGGCGATGGTGAAGATAGTGAGGAGGAGGCGAGGAAGAGAGAGAGAGTGAGCGAGAATGTAAATCAGTGGGGTGATCCCAGTGAATAACTGTACAAATTATGAAATGAAATGGAATATCTCTTTTGTTCAATGAATGGATGTGATTGGAAAATCTTTGAATTGCCTAAGTATTTGATTGTATGAGCATAGCGAAACATGAACTAAATGCCATTATTAATCTAAGTATAAAAGATCGGAAAGCACAATAAGCATGAGATAGGTGGGGGAGAAATGCTGAACTGGACTTGATTAAAAATGAAAATTTAACTTGAACACTTAAGATCTGAACACTCTTTAAACAGACCAAAACTTTAGCTCTTAATCTTAGAAAAGGAGGTCGGCAATAAAGCGGTAGGAAAAGATCTAGTGCTAGTTCATTTTATTTATCAACAGAGATCAGGAATATACTTGACAGGTCCGGAAATTCGACAACGGGTTTGAGAGGTCGGTAAATGATTTGAGAGATCGGCGAGGCCTTAATGAATATGAGGACTCAGCATTAATTCAATTCTTTGTGAGGAGAGATCGGAAATGTGACCGCCTATCAAAGAGGGATCGGAAACGTGATTAGCTGTTCAAAGAAGAATTTTTATTGATTCTAGGGATCGGCCAAAATATGGTGTCGACAGCTGCCCCTCTTTACATAATTTCTATTAAAGGAAAAATTTCCGTATTGGAATTATGTAAAGATTCAGACTCATATTTTGGACGATTAGGTGTTCGAAATTAGGGAACTAAAGCACACCTAAGTTAATGACCTAGAAAATTAAAATCAACTTGGATCTAGAAACCAGAGGAAAATAACAGGAATGTAAATTGCATGAAATTAAAATCAACTTAGATCAAGGAACCAGAGGTTGATAACAGAAATGTAAATTGCATGAAATTAAAATCAACTTAGATCAAGGAACCAGAGGTTGATAACAGAAATGTAAATTGCAGAAAATTAAAATCAACTTAGATCAAGGAACCAGAGGTTGATAACAGGAATTTAAATTGCTGGAAATTAAAATCAACTTAGATCAAGGAACCAGAGGTTGATAGCATGAAATGTAAATTGCAGAAAATTAAAATCAACTTAGATCAAGGAACTAGAGGTTGATAGCAGGAAATGTAAATTGCATGAAATTAAAATCAACTTAGATCAAGGAACCAGAGGTTGATAACAGAAATGTAAATTGCATGAAATTAAAATCAACTTAGATCAAGGAACCAGAGGTTGATGGTGGAATTGCAGGAAATTAAAATCAACGTAGATCAAGGAACCAGAGGTTGATAACAGGAATTTAAATTGCTGGAAATTAAAATCAACTTAGATCAAGGAAACAGAGATTGATAGCATGAAATGTAAATTGCAGAAAATTAAAATCAACTTAGATCAAGGAACCAGAGGTTGATAACAGAAATGTAAATTGCATGAAATTAAAATCAACTTAGATCAAGGAACCAGAGGTTGATAACAGAAATGTAAATTGCATGAAATTAAAATCAACTTAGATCAAGGAACCAGAGGTTGATGGTGGAATTGCAGGAAATTAAAATCAACGTAGATCAAGGAACCAGAGGTTGATAACAGGAATTTAAATTGCTGGAAATTAAAATCAACTTAGATCAAGGAACCAGAGGTTGATAGCATGAAATGTAAATTGCAGAAAATTAAAATCAACTTAGATCAAGGAACTAGAGGTTGATAGCAGGAAATGTAAATTGCATGAAATTAAAATCAACTTAGATCAAGGAACCAGAGGTTGATAACAGAAATGTAAATTGCATGAAATTAAAATCAACTTAGATCAAGGAACCAGAGGTTGATGGTGGAATTGCAGGAAATTAAAATCAACGTAGATCAAGGAACCAGAGGTTGATAACAGGAATTTAAATTGCTGGAAATTAAAATCAACTTAGATCAAGGAACCAGAGGTTGATAGCATGAAATGTAAATTGCAGAAAATTAAAATCAACTTAGATCAAGGAACCAGAGGTTGATAGCAGGAAATGTAAATTGCATGAAATTAAAATCAACTTAGATCAAGGAACCAGAGGTTGATAACAGAAATGTAAATTGCATGAAATTAAAATCAACTTAGATCAAGGAACCAGAGGTTGATGGTGGAATTGCAGGAAATTAAAATCAACGTAGATCAAGGAACCAGAGGTTGATAACAGGAATTTAAATTGCTGGAAATTAAAATCAACTTAGATCAAGGAAACAGAGGTTGATAGCATGAAATGTAAATTGCAGAAAATTAAAATCAACTTAGATCAAGGAACCAGAGGTTGATAACAGAAATGTAAATTGCATGAAATTAAAATCAACTTGGATCAAGGAACCAGAGGTTGATAACAGAAATGTAAATTGCATGAAATTAAAATCAACTTAGATCAAGGAACCAGAGGTTGATAGCAGGAAATGTAAATTGCATGAAATTAAAATCAACTTAGATCAAGGAACCAGAGGTTGATAACAGAAATGTAAATTGCATGAAATTAAAATCAACTTAGATCAAGGAACCAGAGGTTGATGGTGGAATTGCAGGAAATTAAAATCAACGTAGATCAAGGAACCAGAGGTTGATAACAGGAATTTAAATTGCTGGAAATTAAAATCAACTTACAAAACAAGTCTGACTTTGGCACATGAAGTTATTTCCTGACAAAGTGTACTTAACAAGATAATGAAGGCGGACGATTAATGGAGGAGGAGTTGTAAGGCCTGACCTATGACCTCGTTCTTTCGGATGTCCCTTTTCCATTCCCGACTTTCTCCTTATTCTTCGGAAAGCGCCCTTGTGGGTTTTCACCTTTAGTTTTTTTTTTTTTTTTTTTTTTTTTTTTTTTTTCTTGGCGGCTATTCCCTGCAAATCTCATAGTAAAGTACGCGAGGTTATCAATTTTTAAATTCAAATCTTATGGCAGAAATTTAACTAATCAATAGCGCATTAGTCAAAGAGAAAGGATAGTATTAAAAAGTGAGTAAGCGGGAAAACAAAAGCAGAAGGAATGGAGTATAACTTTATCATGGCTTTAGGAAAAATAGACTTTCAAAGGAAAAGGAAAGGTACAAGGATAGATCTCATATATTCCTTTTAGTTGGTTTTGAAGTCTTTTAACTGCCATATTCCAAGTTCTCTGAAGTCCCTTGCCGTGACGGTTGCCTCTCTATCCGCGGTTTCATGCCCCCTTCCTTATTCCTCGATTTGGTTCTTGGGGCGCCCTTTTTGGTTTTCATCAGAAGGTTTTTTTTTTTTTTTTTTTTTTTTTTAGGGCGCCCTTTGGGTTTTCATCCCTTCTCCTTTTTATGCATAGTATTTCTTGTGATGTCGGCATTCACAGGTCTCGGGAATTCTTCACCGTCCATGTGGGTCAAGATCAAGGCTCCTCCAGTAAATGCCTTTTTAACCACATAGGGTCCCTCGTAGGTTGGTGACCATTTGCCCCGGGGATCGTTTTGGTTTGGTAGTACTTTCTTTAGAACTAAGTCCCCGGGTTGGAATTCGCGCGGGCGAACGCTTTTATCAAATGCCCTAGCCATTCTCCTCTGATATAAATGCGTGACATCTTGCTGTTAACCTTTTCTCATCCAGCAAGTTTAAGCGATCCAACTTTGTTGGATCCATTCGACTCACCAATCCACGATTCCTTGAGAATCCTTAGGGAAGGAATTTCAACCTCAACGGTATCTGCTTCCATCCGTAGACCGGTGAGTATGGAGTTGCCCAGTTGAGGTTCTTATGGAAGTCGGTATGCATGAAGAGCGTAGGGGAGCATGTCATGCCAATCCCTATATGTGACCGTCATTTTCGGATTATCCTCTTTAGATTTTTGTTCGCGGCTTCCACGCTCCATTCATCTGAGGGACGGTATGGGGAGGAATTGAGATGTCGGATTACGTATTGATCACCACGGCTTAGATCTTGGACCGTTCGGGTTCTTGGCGTTATCGGTGACAATTTCATTCGGAGACCATGCGGCATATGATATTGTTTACGAAGAATTTGAAAGCGTGTTACTGCGTGATGTGAGCATAGGATGTCGCCTCGACCCACTTGGAGAAATAGTCGATGGTTACAAGGATGAATCTGTGCCCATTGGATGCCTTGGGATTGATGGGACCAATCACATCTATGCCCCACATTGCAAAGGCCACGGTGAGGCGAGATTGAGCGACTTGTGAGGTGGCACATTTATCGGATCTGCGTAAATCGACACTTGTGGCACTAGGAAATACTCGATGCAATCCTTTTCCATTGTGGTCCAAAAATACCCACGTCGCATGATTTGCTTGGCCATCATGTGTCCATTGGCGTGAGTTGCACAATTTCCCTCATGAGTTTCAAAAGGATTCTCTTTGCCTCCTTTGCATCCACACATCTCAATAATTCACCGTTGGAGCTTCTTTTGTATAGGGTTTCCCCAGGGAAAGTACCCCAATGCTAACCTCGAATCATCTTCTTTTCATTTTTGCTTGCCTGAAGGGAATTCTCAGGTTCTCTGATGAGCCGGGATGTCGTGATACCAAGGCTTTCCATCGAGCTTTTCTTTAATCATGAAGCAATAGGTGGCTCATCCCTTACTTTAATCTTCAACGTGCGAAACGTCGCCCTTCTTCGATTTGAGCCATAACGACTAGAGTAGCTAAGGCGTCGACAAATTGATTCTTGTCTCTACTCAAATGAGTGAAAGAGATTTCTTGAATTCCTGATCATCTCGATGAAGTATTTACGGTAGGGGATTAGCTTGGGATCCTTGGTTTTCCATTCTCCCTTGACACGATAAATTATCGAGCGAGTCTCCATACACCTCCAACTTTCGATTTTCATCTCTATAGCGATGTAGACCCATTACACAAGCTTCATATTCTGCGACATTGTTGGTACAGTCAAATCCCAACTTAGCGGCTATTGGGAAGTGCTTTCATGCGGGGATACTAGTGCGGCTCAATTCCATTCCGGATAAATTGTTTGCTCAGTCAAAATACATTTCCCACACATCAGTGACCCCTCTTCTTATGATCTACTTCATTAATATGTTCGTCGAGGAACTCAAAATCGAGCTTCATAATGCAGGATAGGGTTTTCGCTAGGAGGTCGACAATTACGCTACCTTTCACCGCTTTAGGTCATGTAGACTATATCATATTGGGAGAGTATAACCTGCCACTTGGCTATCCTTCCGACACGAATGGGCTTTCGAATACGTGTCGATAGGATCCATCAGGAGATAAGCCATGTCTTGTGATTCAACATGTAGTGCTTGAGGCGATTTCTTTGTCGAGCTAGCAAGTCTTTTCTAAGAAAGAGTACCTTGACTCATAATCATTGAACTTCTTGCTCGGGTAGTAAATGGCCCTCTCTTTTAGGCGGTATCATCATCTTTGTCCTAAAACACATCCCATAGCGCTCTGTTGGACTGCCATGTACAGGAACCGTGGCCTGCCTGCCACAGGCGGGACCAATACTGGTGGGTTTGACAAATACTGTTTGATTGTCTCTAAAGCCTTTTGACAATCCGAATCACATTGGGTAGGATTGTTCTTAGATAGTCTGAAAATAGGCTCGGCTTTGGCGGTGAGATTAGAAATAAATCTTGAAATGTAGTTCAACTTTCCTAGAAAGCTGCGCACCTCCTTTACATTTTTGGGGCGGCATTTCTTGAATAGCTCGAACTTTATGCGGATCCACTTCTATCCCTTTCTCGCACTATGAATCCCAACAGTTTTCCCGATCTAGCTCAGAAGATGCATTTAGCGGGGTTGACTTCAACTTGTATTTCTGAGCCTTTGAGCACCCTCCTCATCACTGAGCGTGGCTCTCTTCTCCCTAGATTTAATGATCATATCATCCACATATACCTCCACTTCTTTATGCATCATATCGTGGAATAATGTGACCATTGCGCGCTGGTAAGTAGCCCCGGCATTCTTCAACCCGAAGGGCATGACCCGATAGCAAAATACCCCCATTGGGTGATGAAAGCGATTTATCCTTGTCTTCCTTGTCCATCGGAATCGATTGTACCACGATGCCCCATCAATACACGAACACCTACCCAATCTGCGGCATTGTCAACTAACACATCGATGTGAGGAGAGGAAATCATCTTTCAAACTTGCTTTATTAAGGTCCTGTAGTCAACACACACCACGACTCTCCGTCTTTCTTCATTCTTTGGGACGACATTAGCCACCCATTGGGGATATTTGACTACTTCCAAGAACCAGGCGTCATCTTGTTTCTTGACTTCATCCGAACCTTGAGCGGTGTGTGGGATTCATTCTCCTCGATTTACGCTTCAGGGATCGTTCACGGAATTAAGGGAATCTTGTGCGTCACTATCGGGGTCCAAACCGACCATATCATCATAGCTCCATGAAAATCGTCGAGAAATTCCTTAAGCGGACCGATCATATCTCCCAATTCCTCACTCTCCACTACCTTAAGTTCCCTTTTTACTTCTTAGAGCCTAAGTTTATTGTGCGTGTTTCATCTTCACAAGGCACGAGGAGGGTTCATCTTTTCATTGCTTTCTTACGTAAGGTCTTCCTCGAATTACTTGAAGTAATGGCGATTATGGGGATTTCAAAATTAACGGAGGAATTTACGAGTCTATTGGATTATTAGGTGTTAATTGATGAATGGTCTGAATGAATAAAGAATAGAACATGTTATAAGGATGGAATTAAAAGGAAAGAGAGTATTGGATTTAAAATGCGCTATCAATTCATTAATATTAATGCCATAAGAAAAGGTCCATTCTGATTACACTTGTCACCATGGACAAAATGATCAAGTGTAGATAACGGAGGTACTTTACTCGAAATTGAGTGCAGGATATCCTCCGTTGTCGGTTGTCAAGCTCTGCTCCTCGACCATGGGTGAAACTAGGGCCTCATACAAGGAATCGGTTGGATGACATCTATGGATGGATCATCGGTGATTCTTACGTACTTGCGGATGTTGGATGACCGGTTTGGTGAAGATCTCCGTAATTCTCGGGACTATTTTCATTTTCCGTCTCTGGTCGAACCTCGATCGAAGCATTCTCCTCATCGAATCGCCCATCCACGAGGGCATCCTCCTCATACCCCAAACCACAACGGCCTATCTTACGAATAGCGGTATAGGCTCGACGATTCCTTGCAAGCGGTGCCCAAGCCTTTCCCCTCTTGATACCGTTTCTTGACATTACTTTGGCCACCATAGCCATAGCCCCTTCCTTCCCGGTATCTTGCAATTCAAGGGCTTGGAAAGAACTCTCCAATGATTCCTCGGCGCTTCCACATAAGGAAGTGATTGCGGCTTGGTGACCAGTATGGCCTCTTCGCCCTTACGTGATGATTTTGCCGTCCTTAATGTATTTGATCTTACGGTGTAAGGTTGAAGGAACAGCGTTCGCGAGTGGATCCACGGCCTCCCTAATAACATAGTGTAAGCGGCTCAATGTTCATCACTTGAAGCGTGGCGTTGAAAGTACATGCCCGACTTGAATTGGCAAGTCAATGTCTCTCGATACCTCTCTCCTGGTACCGTCAAAGGCTCTTACCACCATTGCACTCGGCGTATATGCGATTGGTCAACCGTGCTTTGGCTAAGGTCGCTAGGCGATACATTGAGGGCCGATCCGTTATCGATGAGAACCTTGGCCACTATACAACCCTTACACTTCACGATTACATGTAGAGCTTTATTGTGCCCTAAGCCCGCAGTCTACCTCCTCTTGAGAAAAGGCTCTGAGTGGATGCAGGATTTGTCCTACAATTTTCTCAAAGCGCCGGAGTAATGTCGGGGTTCACAAAGGCCCGATCCAGGATTCTTTGTAGGGCTTGTCGGTGGACTTAGAGCTCGGGATCGGTGATATGATGAAATTCGGGCGGGGTTTTCTCAATTGCTCCACCACGTCATACTCGCTCTGCTTCATTATTTGGAGCAGCGTGATTCTTCATCTTCCTTGCGCTCAATAGGCTCTGCTTCCTCTGCTTTCTCAACCTCCTCTTAGTGTTTCTTGATGACTCTCCCGTTTTACTTTCCCTTTTTCTTCTCTCTTTCTTCGTTCATAACACCTCCCACTCCGAGTTATAAACTCGACTTCTTGCTCAGTGGAGAAGGTTTTGTTGCAATAACGGGCGAGAACTAGTTTGGGAGTAATGTTGCTAGCGAGTCCAGCATAAGTCATTCTGAAATGCTCGTGAGGAGCGAAACATGGTTTTGGTGGTGTCGGAGGTGAGGCAAGGCTAGGGGCGGATGTGCTGCTTGACGCTCCCTGAGTAAAAACTTGGAAATTATAGTTCCAAGGGACTGCGTGAGTATTGGTGACAGGAAGCTGGGGCGGAGTTCGGATAAGCTATTCTTGGCGGTGAGGCTCTGGGGTGAGAAAGTGATTAGGCTTGGAGGTAGAAGCGGTTTGGTGAGTCTAGCGGTGTTCACTTCCTTCCGCCTTTGTCGGCATCTCGAACTTTAGAGATAACAAATTTGGACTTCTTGCTGAACCCCTCACAATCTTGCGACTTATGGTTGTTGCCCCTCCATGGTAAGGACACCGTACTCTCTTCAAATCCTGCTACCTGGGGGCAAAGGTGACCGTCTCTTACTGATATGGCAAAAATTTCTTTGAAATAAGGGACCAACTTGTCCTCTTCCGGTGTTGATCCTTCTCCCTCAGACTCTATCATATTCACACCACTACCCGCATTATGGTTAGGTAGTGGGTTTGAGGTGACATTGGGGAGGAACCATTTCCCTCGATCTTCAACCACCGTTCGGATTAGGCGTGCACTCTCCCTCCGAGTGCCCATGATTGTCGATTGAATGCCCTTGTGCTCCTCCATGATACTCACAGCAGGCGGTGGCATCATACCACAGGATATGGCGTGGATTGGGTCTAAAGGGAGTCACGATTTGGTTTATCCGAGCAAGGTATCGGTATATTTCACCGAGAGGGAGGAAGGGGTGGATCGGGATTCCTTGGAGGTCTTGGGTTATTTTGTGGTGGTCGTGGTTGAGTGGAGGAGGAGGTGGTCTTGGTTGTAAATTTGCCCGTGGGGCGTATTGTGTGCGTGGTTGTTAATATTTAGGGTAAGGTGGTGGGTTGTGTGCTATAGTTTGGCCATGAGAGGGAGGATATGGCCGGTAGTTATTTTGGGGGAATTGGGGAAAATTATTTTGTCGAGTGATGGAATGCACATCACTCTCCTTTTTCTTGCCAAAATTGGCAGTCTTTTTCACAGGGTTCTCAGCCAACTCCTGTAGTCTTCCTATTCTCATATTAGCTTCAATTCTCTCAAAGGCTTGGATGATATCTGAGAAGAAGTTGGAGTTATTTCCGATCATCAGGTTGAAGTAGGGAGCCTTCAATGTTTCGATGAATAGGGAGCAGAGTTCATTATCGGTCACTGGAGGATATACTTCTGCGGCCTTCTCCCTCCATCGTTGGGCATCTGCTTGAAACCTTCCCGTCTTTCTGTACGAGTTCCGAGGTCCTCCTCGTGGGTGCCGCATCACAATTGAATTTGTACTGCTTTAGAAAGGTATCGGCTAAGTCCTTCCAGGAGTGCAGCTTGCTCCTGTCCAATTGTATGCACCATCTCAGAGCTGCTCCGGAGAGGCTCTCGTGAAAGAAGTGAATGAGAAGTCTATCGTCTTCTGTTAAGGCAGACATTTTGGCAATGTAGGTTGCCGTGTGGATCTGAGGATCTGAAGTTTCCGCTGTATTTGTGAAATCCGAACCTTGAATTTGGGTGGTACCACCACATCCGCACCAATCTCGGATTTACACATCGATTGAGCCATACATGTTCAACCCTTCTATTGCTCTCAATCTTTCTTCTAGGCAGATAGTTTCTCGTTTTCTCTCACCCTATGTTCTCCTTCCATCAGTGATACGCTCCTCCAACCGGAGCGAGGGGTGGAGTAACTGGAGGGATCGGGATTGAATGATGAGGCTCGGCATTTGAGACAATGGGTAATAGGAAAAAGGTGGGTCATTATTTATGGTCACCGGATTGACAAAGTGATTGTCGTCCGGAATGGGAGACTAAAAGGTAAAAGAGGTTGAAGCTTTTGAGGATCATTTGTTGTAGGAGGCGGAGGAGGTAATGGTGGGCTAGGTTCAAGCGAGTTTGTTACGAGACATTTCCTTCATTAGTCTCATAATTTCGTAAAGTGATCTTTCAACTCGGAGACTGTTCCTGTAGGTTCTGTACTTGCTCCTGATTTTCCATTATCTTCCTCGTTCGAGATCTTGTTAAGTACACTCGCTTGGGTTGGATCGTGTGCTTGGTCAGACTTGCCTTGTTTGAATCAATATTGATTTCCTGTGAGGATAAAAAAAAATTTAAATGAATTTGAGTTTTGCAAAGAAACTAAAAGTCCTGGTCTGGACGAAGGATACAGTGGCATTTGAGAGCCAGGTTGGAATCTGCAAAAGGATAACCGCATCAACTTTATCATGGCATCGTTTGATAGTCTGACTGTGAATGACTGGATTGAATGCGCATTTATGATACTGTTCATATAAGCGCACTCAATTTTCACATAACCCTAGCGAGGAGTTCCTACGGAGTCATATTATTCATTCACAAATGCTTAAACAATGGTCCAAAATCATTTCATTAAGCTGAATAATTTGTACTGATATTCTTTACATCGCCTAGGTTAGGAGGTTCTTTATAATGAGATGACATTTTCTGAGATACTCATATAACCTTTCCTCTTGTTTGGCAGGATCGAACGCTTTCAGAGCATACTCGGATTCAGGTAATAGTTCTTTTTTTCCTTGTGCTATCATTTTCTCCAACTGGTCCACATTTTCTTTCAGTCCTTGATAGAGGGCAGCTTGTTTCTCTTTCTCTTTCCTTTCTTTAGCACACTCTTTCAAGATGTCGTTGATGAGGAGTGCCTGTTCTTTTAATTCAAGCTTCTTCTTCTTGTTTTCCTGTTTATACTCTTCAACGAGTACCTCTTGGTACTTCATCCTTTCCTGAAGCTTACTATTCTGCCCTTTCATCTCTTTGACCTCAGCTTGGAGAGAGTTTCTTTCTTTTTCCCACTGTACCTCTTGCTCTTCGAACCCTATCCTTTCGGCCCTTGCCTCTTCCTTGAGCTTTCTTACCATTCTCTTAAGTTTCTGCTGTTGGTCCTCCAATTGTTTCATTCGTTCTTGCAGCTGTGAGTTCTCGGTATTTGCCTTTTGTAGCGAGTCAACCAGGCGATTATCAGCTTCCTCTAATAGGGCGTCTTGGCGAGGGTTGTCGTCCTTGAATTCTACGGTAGAGTGTTCTTGGTCCCTATCAGCTCTCCATTTAAGGTAATCGCCCGAGGCACTTGGGCCTCTGGGTGATCTCTCCATTAGAGTGATGTTTTCCCAGGACTTGCGAGCCATTTTCAACCCTTCTTCTTCCTTGAGCTCATGGTAGAAGTGACCTTGGTGGTATTCTTTAATGTTGATCATGGACTGTGTTGAGCCAAAGCGCCTCATTACCGTCTTTGGAGTGTAACTTGTATACGGTTATTCCAATCGGGACACCGACTGAATACCTCTGTACTAATCAAGGCGGTTGGCTTGGCGTCCACGACTTCCTCCAACGATAATCATGGCTATTGTTACTCATAATCCGTTCCCGCCACTGTTTTTCTTTCTTCGAGCTGATCACTTACCGTATCATCTTGTCAATGGGAGGCTGGTCAAGGTAC